>NW_027175328.1:0-300000 GCF_028021215.1 Eschrichtius robustus
AAAAAAAGCATACGCCCTTTTTGGCCAAGCAAGCAACCTGGAAAGGCAAATCAGCGCTACCAAGAATTCTCGCTTCCCATCGGTCAAAAGGGCCATGCTGCAAAAATTTTCAAAACCAGAAATGCAGGACAGGCCATGGAGAAATGGCAGCCTTGCTACGCTGATGGGAGGGATGTAAATTGCCAACAGCCACTCTGGAGAAGTGTACGGTGTGTCCTGAAACATCGAAAAAACACAGCTTAGGGAGCATAGGGCACGTCCACTCATGGGCGTATAAATTGGGAAAACTAAAAATCAGCAAGACACAGGCACCCCAAAGTTTAGGGCTGCTCTGTTGACAAGAACCTCCACTTCATGACACCTTAAATATCCCAGGAAAGAGAAAAACAGATAAAGAAGTTGTGGTCCTTATGTACAATGGAATATCACTCAGACATGAAATCAATGTCATAAGGCTAGTAGAAGCAAGATGAGTGGAGTTAGGTACGACGATTCTAAGTGAAATAAGTCACACAGAAAAAGACACTTATCATAAGCTATCACTTATAGAGGGAATGTAAAAACCGCTACACTTGAACTGAATTACAAAACAGAACAGAGTCACACGTTTAGAAAACACACTATGGCTGCTTAACGGGAAAGGTGAGGTGGGGTGATGCATAAAACAAGGGTTTCAAATTCGCTCAGATACCGTTCCATACACCCAATATGTAATAGACAAGACCTACTCCTTGCTCAGTGAACTGTACTCAACACGCTCTATTCACCGCACAATAATATGTCTGACTAGTAAGAATCATAAAACCTATGTATTGATATCTCTCTGGAAGTGAGTCAAGTGGGTGTAAAGCCGCATAAACACAGCCGTGAAAAGCAGCTAAACCCCATTATAAAAATAAATTACTTTTAAAAACCCGTAAAACAAAGACAGTGAAAGAGAGAGAAATTCTTACAAAATTCGTTCAGAGGCTGTGATGCAACCTGGATTGACCATATCTAGACCCACACCTGGATGAGACATAAGGGTGGACACACTTGGGGCTGAGAGGTTGGGTGAGGTTGGGTGAGCAAACACAGACCCTTTAAAGTAATACTGCCTGGTACCCATCCCATGGGTCCCAAATCTCCAAATTCAAGGGCATATTCCTACATCGAAAACATGCATGAGAAACCCAGAAGATGGTACACCGTGTGATTTTGAAAGGTTTCTAAAACGCACCTCATTTCTCTTCTCCTTGTGTTCGGGTTCGCCATTCCAGCTACTTTACTAGAAATCTCCCTACTTGGAGAATCAGCACCTTTAACCTCCTGTTCCCTACAGGTTGCAATTTGTCCTGAGGATGAACGGGAAGAGGGGCAACCAATGAGAGACTAGATCTAGGTGTTGGGACAGGCACATGTCACTCTATTTTCCATCAGGAAGAAGAATTAACCACAGGCTCAGCCTGCCCCCCGGAACCTGAATAGGGCCTGAGGCAATCCCGTGCTTTTGCGGCCAGCGCCCAAAAAAGACAGTTGAAAAATGGAGTTCAGGGGCACTGCCATTCACAAACCCGCAGAGTTATAAATGATAACTCTCGTCCACAAATATATTGAGGGAAGGCAACGAAGAGGATTTGAAAGCAAGGCAGAATTGCAGGAAACATGTTTCAGGAGGTAGATTCGAATCGCCTTTAAAGCACATGAAAAGTGGCAAAACGGCGACAGTGATGCCCTTGGCCAAAAAGGGCGTATGCGTTTTTTTCTGAATATATTCAGGATAAAACGCATACGCCCTTTTTGGCCAACCAAGCAACCTGGAAAGGCAAATCAGTGCTACAAAGAAGTCTCGCTTCCCATCGGTCAAAAGGGCCTTGCTGCAAAAAGTGTCAAAACCAGAAATGCAGGACAGGCCATGGAGAAATGGCAGCCTTGCTACGCTGATGGGCGGGATGTAAATTGCCAACAGCCACTCTGGAGAAGTGTACGGTGTGTCCTGAAACTTCGAAAAAACAGCTTAGGGAGCATAGGGCACGTGCACTCATGGGCGTATAAATTGGGAAAACTAAAAATCAGCAAGACACAGGCACCCCAAAGTTTAAGGCTGCTCTGTTGACAAGAACCTCCACTTCATGACACCTTAAATATCCCAGGAAAGAGAAAAATGGATAAAGAAGTTGTGGTCCTTATGTACAAAGGAATATCACTCAGACATGAAATCAATGTCATAAGGCTAGTAGAAGCAAGATGAGTGGATTTAGGTATGACGATTCTAAGTGAAATAAGTCACACAGAAAAAGACCCTTATCATAAGCTATCACTTATAGAGGGAATGTAAAAACCGCAACACTTGAACTGAATTACAAAAGAGAACAGAGTCACACGTTTAGAAAACACACTATGGCTGCTTAACGGGAAAGGTGAGGTGGGTTGATGCATAAAACAAGGGTTTCAAATTCGCTCAGATACCGTTCCATACACCCAATATGTAATAGACAAGGCCTACTCCTTGCTCAGTGAAGTGGACTCAACACCCCCTACTCACCGCACAAGAATATATCTGACTAGTAAGAATCGTAAAACCTATGTATTGATATCTCTCTGGAAGTGAGCCAAGTGGGTGTAAAGCCGCATAAACACAGCCGTGAAAAGCAGCTAAACCCCATTATAAAAATAAATTACTTTTAAAAACCCGTAAAACAAAGACAGTGAAAGAGAGAGAAATTCTTACAAAATTCGTTCAGGGGCTGTGATGCAACCTGGATTGACCATATCTCGACCCAAACCTGGATGAGACATAAGGGTGGACACTCTTGGGTCTGAGAGGTTTGGTGAGGTTGGGTGAGCAAACTCAGACCCTTTAAAGTAATACTGCGTGGTACCCATCCCATGGGTCCCAAATCTCCAGGTTCAAGGGCATCTTGCTACATCGAAAACATGCATGAGAAACCCAGACGATGGTACACCGTGTGATTTTGAAAGGTTTCTAAAACGCACCCCATTTCTCATCTCCTTGTGCTAGGGTTCGCCTTTCCAGCTACTTTACTAGCAATCTCCCTACTTGGAGAATCAGCACCTTTAAGCTCCTGTTCCCTACAGGTTGCAATTTGTCCTGAGGATGAACGGGAAGAGGGGCAACCAATGAGAGACTAGATCTAGGTGCTGGGACAGGCACAGGTCACTCTATTTTCCCATCAGGAAGAAGAATTAACCACAGGTTCAGCCTGCCGCCGGGAACCAGAATAGGGCCTGAGGCAATCACGTGCTTTTGAGGCCAGCTCCCAAAAAAGCGAGTTGAAAAATGGAGCTCAGGGACACTGCAATTCACAAACCCGCAGAGTTATACATGATAACTCTCGTCCACAAATATATTGAGGGAAGGCAACGAAGAGGATTTGAAAGCAAGGCAGAATTGCAGGAAACAGGTTTCAGGAGGTAGATTCGAATCGCCTTTAAAGCACATGAAAGGTGGCAAAACGTCGACAAAGATGACCTTGGCCAAAAAGGTCGTATGCGTTGTTTCCTGAATATATTCAGGAAAAAACGCATACGCCCTTTTTGGCCAACCAAGCAACCTGGAAAGGCAAATCAGCGCTACCAAGAATTCTCGCTTCCCATCGGTCAAAAGGGCCATGCTGCAAAAATTTTCAAAACCAGAAATGCAGGACAGGCCATGGAGAAATGGCAGCCTTGCTACGCTGATGGGAGGGATGTAAATTGCCAACAGCCACTCTGGAGAAGTGTACGGTGTGTCCTGAAACATCGAAAAAACACAGCTTAGGGAGCATAGGGCACGTCCACTCATGGGCGTATAAATTGGGAAAACTAAAAATCAGCAAGACACAGGCACCCCAAAGTTTAGGGCTGCTCTGTTGACAAGAACCTCCACTTCATGACACCTTAAATATCCCAGGAAAGAGAAAAATAGATAAAGAAGTTGTGGTCCTTATGTACAATGGAATATCACTCAGACATGAAATCAATGTCATAAGGCTAGTAGAAGCAAGATGAGTGGATTTAGGAACGACGATTCTAAGTGAAATAAGTCACACAGAAAAAGACACTTATCATAAGCTATCACTTATAGAGGGAATGTAAAAACCGCTACACTTGAACTGAATTACAAAACAGAACAGAGTCACAGGTTTAGAAAACACACTATGGCTGCTTAACGGGAAAGGTGAGTTGGGGTGATGCATAAAACAAGGGTTTCAAATTCGCTCAGATACCGTTCCATACACCCAATATGTAATAGACAAGACCAACTCCTTGCTCAGTGAACTGGACTCAACACGCTCTATTCACCGCACAATAATATGTCTGACTAGTAAGAATCATAAAACCTATGTATTGATATCTCTCTGGAAGTGAGTCAAGTGGGTGTAAAGCCGCATAAACACAGCCGTGAAAAGCAGCTAAACCCCATTATAAAAATAAATTACTTTTAAAAACCCGTAAAACAAAGACAGTGAAAGAGAGAGAAATTCTTACAAAATTCGTTCAGGGGCTGTGATGCAACCTGGATTGACCATATCTAGACCCACACCTGGATGAGACATAAGGGTGGACACACTTGGGGCTGAGAGGTTGGGTGAGGTTGGGTGAGCAAACACAGACCCTTTAAAGTAATACTGCCTGGTACCCATCCCATGGGTCCCAAATCTCCAAATTCAAGGGCATATTCCTACATCGAAAACATGCATGAGAAACCCAGAAGATGGTACACCGTGTGATTTTGAAAGGTTTCTAAAACGCACCTCATTTCTCATCTCCTTGTGTTCGGGTTCGCCATTCCAGCTACTTTACTAGAAATCTCCCTACTTGGAGAATCAGCACCTTTAACCTCCTGTTCCCTACAGGTTGCAATTTGTCCTGAGGATGAACGGGAAGAGGGGCAACCAATGAGAGACTAGATCTAGGTGTTGGGACAGGCACAGGTCACTCTATTTTCCCATCAGGAAGAAGAATTAACCACAGGCTCAGCCTGCCCCCCGGAACCTGAATAGGGCCTGAGGCAATCCCGTGCTTTTGCGGCCAGCGCCCAAAAAAGACAGTTGAAAAATGGAGTTCAGGGGCACTGCCATTCACAAACCCGCAGAGTTATAAATGATAACTCTCGTCCACAAATATATTGAGGGAAGGCAACGAAGAGGATTTGAAAGCAAGGCAGAATTGCAGGAAACATGTTTCAGGAGGTAGATTCGAATCGCCTTTAAAGCACATGAAAAGTGGCAAAACGTCGACAGTGATGCCCTTGGCCAAAAAGGGCGTATGCGTTTTTTTCTGAATATATTCAGGATAAAACGCATACGCCCTTTTTGGCCAACCAAGCAACCTGGAAAGGCAAATCAGCGCTACAAAGAAGTCTCGCTTCCCATCGGTCAAAAGGGCCTTGCTGCAAAAAGTGTCAAAACCAGAAATGCAGGACAGGCCATGGAGAAATGGCAGCCTTGCTACGCTGATGGGCGGGATGTAAATTGCCAACAGCCACTCTGGAGAAGTGTACGGTGTGTCCTGAAACTTCGAAAAAACAGCTTAGGGAGCATAGGGCACGTGCACTCATGGGCGTATAAATTGGGAAAACTAAAAATCAGCAAGACACAGGCACCCCAAAGTTTAAGGCTGCTCTGTTGACAAGAACCTCCACTTCATGACACCTTAAATATCCCAGGAAAGAGAAAAATGGATAAAGAAGTTGTGGTCCTTATGTACAAAGGAATATCACTCAGACATGAAATCAATGTCATAAGGCTAGTAGAAGCAAGATGAGTGGATTTAGGTATGACGATTCTAAGTGAAATAAGTCACACAGAAAAAGACCCTTATCATAAGCTATCACTTATAGAGGGAATGTAAAAACCGCAACACTTGAGCTGAATTACAAAAGAGAACAGAGTCACACGTTTAGAAAACACACTATGGCTGCTTAACGGGAAAGGTGAGGTGGGTTGATGCATAAAACAAGGGTTTCAAATTCGCTCAGATACCGTTCCATACACCCAATATGTAATAGACAAGGCCTACTCCTTGCTCAGTGAAGTGGACTCAACACCCCCTATTCACCGCACAAGAATATATCTGACTAGTAAGAATCGTAAAACCTATGTATTGATATCTCTCTGGAAGTGAGTCAAGTGGGTGTAAAGCCGCATAAACACAGCCGTGAAAAGCAGCTATACCCCATTATAAAAATAAATTACTTTTAAAAACCCGTAAAACAAAGACAGTGAAAGAGAGAGAAATTCTTACAAAATTCGTTCAGGGGCTGTGATGCAACCTGGATTGACCATATCTCGACCCAAACCTGGATGAGACATAAGGGTGGACACTCTTGGGGCTGAGAGGTTGGGTGAGGTTGGGTGAGCAAACTCAGACCCTTTAAAGTAATACTGCGTGGTACCCATCCCAAGGGTCCCAAATCTCCAGGTTCAAGGGCATCTTGCTACATCGAAAACATGCATGAGAAACCCAGACGATGGTACACCGTGTGATTTTGAAAGGTTTCTAAAACGCACCCCATTTCTCATCTCCTTGTGCTAGGGTTCGCCTTTCCAGCTACTTTACTAGCAATCTCCCTACTTGGAGAATCAGCACCTTTAAGCTCCTGTTCCCTACCGGTTGCAATTTGTCCTGAGGATGAACGGGAAGAGGGGCAACCTATGAGAGACTAGATCTAGGTGCTGGGACAGGCACAGGTCACTCTATTTTCCCATCAGGAAGAAGAATTAACCACAGGTTCAGCCTGCCGCCAGGAACCAGAATAGGGCCTGAGGCAATCCCGTGCTTTTGCGGCCAGCTCCCAAAAAAGCGAGTTGAAAAATGGAGCTCAGGGACACTGCAATTCACAAACCCGCAGAGTTATATATGATAACTCTCGTCCACAAATATATTGAGGGAAGGCAACGAAGAGGATTTGAAAGCAAGGCAGAATTGCAGGAAACAGGTTTCAGGAGGTAGATTCGAATCGCCTTTAAAGCACATGAAAGGTGGCAAAACGTCGACAAAGATGACCTTGGCCAAAAAGGTCGTATGCGTTGTTTCCTGAATATATTCAGGAAAAAAAGCATACGCCCTTTTTGGCCAACCAAGCAACCTGGAAAGGCAAATCAGCGCTACCAAGAATTCTCGCTTCCCATCGGTCAAAAGGGCCATGCTGCAAAAATTTTCAAAACCAGAAATGCAGGACAGGCCATGGAGAAATGGCAGCCTTGCTACGCTGATGGGAGGGATGTAAATTGCCAACAGCCACTCTGGAGAAGTGTACGGTGTGTCCTGAAACATCGAAAAAACACAGCTTAGGGAGCATAGGGCACGTCCACTCATGGGCGTATAAATTGGGAAAACTAAAAATCAGCAAGACACAGGCACCCCAAAGTTTAGGGCTGCTCTGTTGACAAGAACCTCCACTTCATGACACCTTAAATATCCCAGGAAAGAGAAAAACAGATAAAGAAGTTGTGGTCCTTATGTACAATGGAATATCACTCAGACATGAAATCAATGTCATAAGGCTAGTAGAAGCAAGATGAGTGGAGTTAGGTACGACGATTCTAAGTGAAATAAGTCACACAGAAAAAGACACTTATCATAAGCTATCACTTATAGAGGGAATGTAAAAACCGCTACACTTGAACTGAATTACAAAACAGAACAGAGTCACACGTTTAGAAAACACACTATGGCTGCTTAACGGGAAAGGTGAGGTGGGGTGATGCATAAAACAAGGGTTTCAAATTCGCTCAGATACCGTTCCATACACCCAATATGTAATAGACAAGACCTACTCCTTGCTCAGTGAACTGGACTCAACACGCTCTATTCACCGCACAATAATATGTCTGACTAGTAAGAATCATAAAACCTATGTATTGATATCTCTCTGGAAGTGAGTCAAGTGGGTGTAAAGCCGCATAAACACAGCCGTGAAAAGCAGCTAAACCCCATTATAAAAATAAATTACTTTTAAAAACCCGTAAAACAAAGACAGTGAAAGAGAGAGAAATTCTTACAAAATTCGTTCAGAGGCTGTGATGCAACCTGGATTGACCATATCTAGACCCACACCTGGATGAGACATAAGGGTGGACACACTTGGGGCTGAGAGGTTGGGTGAGGTTGGGTGAGCAAACACAGACCCTTTAAAGTAATACTGCCTGGTACCCATCCCATGGGTCCCAAATCTCCAAATTCAAGGGCATATTCCTACATCGAAAACATGCATGAGAAACCCAGAAGATGGTACACCGTGTGATTTTGAAAGGTTTCTAAAACGCACCTCATTTCTCATCTCCTTGTGTTCGGGTTCGCCATTCCAGCTACTTTACTAGAAATCTCCCTACTTGGAGAATCAGCACCTTTAACCTCCTGTTCCCTACAGGTTGCAATTTGTCCTGAGGATGAACGGGAAGAGGGGCAACCAATGAGAGACTAGATCTAGGTGTTGGGACAGGCACATGTCACTCTATTTTCCCATCAGGAAGAAGAATTAACCACAGGCTCAGCCTGCCCCCCGGAACCTGAATAGGGCCTGAGGCAATCCCGTGCTTTTGCGGCCAGCGCCCAAAAAAGACAGTTGAAAAATGGAGTTCAGGGGCACTGCCATTCACAAACCCGCAGAGTTATAAATGATAACTCTCGTCCACAAATATATTGAGGGAAGGCAACGAAGAGGATTTGAAAGCAAGGCAGAATTGCAGGAAACATGTTTCAGGAGGTAGATTCGAATCGCCTTTAAAGCACATGAAAAGTGGCAAAACGGCGACAGTGATGCCCTTGGCCAAAAAGGGCGTATGCGTTTTTTTCTGAATATATTCAGGATAAAACGCATACGCCCTTTTTGGCCAACCAAGCAACCTGGAAAGGCAAATCAGTGCTACAAAGAAGTCTCGCTTCCCATCGGTCAAAAGGGCCTTGCTGCAAAAAGTGTCAAAACCAGAAATGCAGGACAGGCCATGGAGAAATGGCAGCCTTGCTACGCTGATGGGCGGGATGTAAATTGCCAACAGCCACTCTGGAGAAGTGTACGGTGTGTCCTGAAACTTCGAAAAAACAGCTTAGGGAGCATAGGGCATGTGCACTCATGGGCGTATAAATTGGGAAAACTAAAAATCAGCAAGACACAGGCACCCCAAAGTTTAAGGCTGCTCTGTTGACAAGAACCTCCACTTCATGACACCTTAAATATCCCAGGAAAGAGAAAAATGGATAAAGAAGTTGTGGTCCTTATGTACAAAGGAATATCACTCAGACATGAAATCAATGTCATAAGGCTAGTAGAAGCAAGATGAGTGGATTTAGGTATGACGATTCTAAGTGAAATAAGTCACACAGAAAAAGACCCTTATCATAAGCTATCACTTATAGAGGGAATGTAAAAACCGCAACACTTGAACTGAATTACAAAAGAGAACAGAGTCACACGTTTAGAAAACACACTATGGCTGCTTAACGGGAAAGGTGAGGTGGGTTGATGCATAAAACAAGGGTTTCAAATTCGCTCAGATACCGTTCCATACACCCAATATGTAATAGACAAGGCCTACTCCTTGCTCAGTGAAGTGGACTCAACACCCCCTACTCACCGCACAAGAATATATCTGACTAGTAAGAATCGTAAAACCTATGTATTGATATCTCTCTGGAAGTGAGCCAAGTGGGTGTAAAGCCGCATAAACACAGCCGTGAAAAGCAGCTAAACCCCATTATAAAAATAAATTACTTTTAAAAACCCGTAAAACAAAGACAGTGAAAGAGAGAGAAATTCTTACAAAATTCGTTCAGGGGCTGTGATGCAACCTGGATTGACCATATCTCGACCCAAACCTGGATGAGACATAAGGGTGGACACTCTTGGGTCTGAGAGGTTTGGTGAGGTTGGGTGAGCAAACTCAGACCCTTTAAAGTAATACTGCGTGGTACCCATCCCATGGGTCCCAAATCTCCAGGTTCAAGGGCATCTTGCTACATCGAAAACATGCATGAGAAACCCAGACGATGGTACACCGTGTGATTTTGAAAGGTTTCTAAAACGCACCCCATTTCTCATCTCCTTGTGCTAGGGTTCGCCTTTCCAGCTACTTTACTAGCAATCTCCCTACTTGGAGAATCAGCACCTTTAAGCTCCTGTTCCCTACAGGTTGCAATTTGTCCTGAGGATGAACGGGAAGAGGGGCAACCAATGAGAGACTAGATCTAGGTGCTGGGACAGGCACAGGTCACTCTATTTTCCCATCAGGAAGAAGAATTAACCACAGGTTCAGCCTGCCGCCGGGAACCAGAATAGGGCCTGAGGCAATCACGTGCTTTTGAGGCCAGCTCCCAAAAAAGCGAGTTGAAAAATGGAGCTCAGGGACACTGCAATTCACAAACCCGCAGAGTTATACATGATAACTCTCGTCCACAAATATATTGAGGGAAGGCAACGAAGAGGATTTGAAAGCAAGGCAGAATTGCAGGAAACAGGTTTCAGGAGGTAGATTCGAATCGCCTTTAAAGCACATGAAAGGTGGCAAAACGTCGACAAAGATGACCTTGGCCAAAAAGGTCGTATGCGTTGTTTCCTGAATATATTCAGGAAAAAACGCATACGCCCTTTTTGGCCAACCAAGCAACCTGGAAAGGCAAATCAGCGCTACCAAGAATTCTCGCTTCCCATCGGTCAAAAGGGCCATGCTGCAAAAATTTTCAAAACCAGAAATGCAGGACAGGCCATGGAGAAATGGCAGCCTTGCTACGCTGATGGGAGGGATGTAAATTGCCAACAGCCACTCTGGAGAAGTGTACGGTGTGTCCTGAAACATCGAAAAAACACAGCTTAGGGAGCATAGGGCACGTCCACTCATGGGCGTATAAATTGGGAAAACTAAAAATCAGCAAGACACAGGCACCCCAAAGTTTAGGGCTGCTCTGTTGACAAGAACCTCCACTTCATGACACCTTAAATATCCCAGGAAAGAGAAAAATAGATAAAGAAGTTGTGGTCCTTATGTACAATGGAATATCACTCAGACATGAAATCAATGTCATAAGGCTAGTAGAAGCAAGATGAGTGGATTTAGGAACGACGATTCTAAGTGAAATAAGTCACACAGAAAAAGACACTTATCATAAGCTATCACTTATAGAGGGAATGTAAAAACCGCTACACTTGAACTGAATTACAAAACAGAACAGAGTCACAGGTTTAGAAAACACACTATGGCTGCTTAACGGGAAAGGTGAGTTGGGGTGATGCATAAAACAAGGGTTTCAAATTCGCTCAGATACCGTTCCATACACCCAATATGTAATAGACAAGACCAACTCCTTGCTCAGTGAACTGGACTCAACACGCTCTATTCACCGCACAATAATATGTCTGACTAGTAAGAATCATAAAACCTATGTATTGATATCTCTCTGGAAGTGAGTCAAGTGGGTGTAAAGCCGCATAAACACAGCCGTGAAAAGCAGCTAAACCCCATTATAAAAATAAATTACTTTTAAAAACCCGTAAAACAAAGACAGTGAAAGAGAGAGAAATTCTTACAAAATTCGTTCAGGGGCTGTGATGCAACCTGGATTGACCATATCTAGACCCACACCTGGATGAGACATAAGGGTGGACACACTTGGGGCTGAGAGGTTGGGTGAGGTTGGGTGAGCAAACACAGACCCTTTAAAGTAATACTGCCTGGTACCCATCCCATGGGTCCCAAATCTCCAAATTCAAGGGCATATTCCTACATCGAAAACATGCATGAGAAACCCAGAAGATGGTACACCGTGTGATTTTGAAAGGTTTCTAAAACGCACCTCATTTCTCATCTCCTTGTGTTCGGGTTCGCCATTCCAGCTACTTTACTAGAAATCTCCCTACTTGGAGAATCAGCACCTTTAACCTCCTGTTCCCTACAGGTTGCAATTTGTCCTGAGGATGAACGGGAAGAGGGGCAACCAATGAGAGACTAGATCTAGGTGTTGGGACAGGCACAGGTCACTCTATTTTCCCATCAGGAAGAAGAATTAACCACAGGCTCAGCCTGCCCCCCGGAACCTGAATAGGGCCTGAGGCAATCCCGTGCTTTTGCGGCCAGCGCCCAAAAAAGACAGTTGAAAAATGGAGTTCAGGGGCACTGCCATTCACAAACCCGCAGAGTTATAAATGATAACTCTCGTCCACAAATATATTGAGGGAAGGCAACGAAGAGGATTTGAAAGCAAGGCAGAATTGCAGGAAACATGTTTCAGGAGGTAGATTCGAATCGCCTTTAAAGCACATGAAAAGTGGCAAAACGTCGACAGTGATGCCCTTGGCCAAAAAGGGCGTATGCGTTTTTTTCTGAATATATTCAGGATAAAACGCATACGCCCTTTTTGGCCAACCAAGCAACCTGGAAAGGCAAATCAGCGCTACAAAGAAGTCTCGCTTCCCATCGGTCAAAAGGGCCTTGCTGCAAAAAGTGTCAAAACCAGAAATGCAGGACAGGCCATGGAGAAATGGCAGCCTTGCTACGCTGATGGGCGGGATGTAAATTGCCAACAGCCACTCTGGAGAAGTGTACGGTGTGTCCTGAAACTTCGAAAAAACAGCTTAGGGAGCATAGGGCACGTGCACTCATGGGCGTATAAATTGGGAAAACTAAAAATCAGCAAGACACAGGCACCCCAAAGTTTAAGGCTGCTCTGTTGACAAGAACCTCCACTTCATGACACCTTAAATATCCCAGGAAAGAGAAAAATGGATAAAGAAGTTGTGGTCCTTATGTACAAAGGAATATCACTCAGACATGAAATCAATGTCATAAGGCTAGTAGAAGCAAGATGAGTGGATTTAGGTATGACGATTCTAAGTGAAATAAGTCACACAGAAAAAGACCCTTATCATAAGCTATCACTTATAGAGGGAATGTAAAAACCGCAACACTTGAGCTGAATTACAAAAGAGAACAGAGTCACACGTTTAGAAAACACACTATGGCTGCTTAACGGGAAAGGTGAGGTGGGTTGATGCATAAAACAAGGGTTTCAAATTCGCTCAGATACCGTTCCATACACCCAATATGTAATAGACAAGGCCTACTCCTTGCTCAGTGAAGTGGACTCAACACCCCCTATTCACCGCACAAGAATATATCTGACTAGTAAGAATCGTAAAACCTATGTATTGATATCTCTCTGGAAGTGAGTCAAGTGGGTGTAAAGCCGCATAAACACAGCCGTGAAAAGCAGCTATACCCCATTATAAAAATAAATTACTTTTAAAAACCCGTAAAACAAAGACAGTGAAAGAGAGAGAAATTCTTACAAAATTCGTTCAGGGGCTGTGATGCAACCTGGATTGACCATATCTCGACCCAAACCTGGATGAGACATAAGGGTGGACACTCTTGGGGCTGAGAGGTTGGGTGAGGTTGGGTGAGCAAACTCAGACCCTTTAAAGTAATACTGCGTGGTACCCATCCCATGGGTCCCAAATCTCCAGGTTCAAGGGCATCTTGCTACATCGAAAACATGCATGAGAAACCCAGACGATGGTACACCGTGTGATTTTGAAAGGTTTCTAAAACGCACCCCATTTCTCATCTCCTTGTGCTAGGGTTCGCCTTTCCAGCTACTTTACTAGCAATCTCCCTACTTGGAGAATCAGCACCTTTAAGCTCCTGTTCCCTACAGGTTGCAATTTGTCCTGAGGATGAACGGGAAGAGGGGCAACCTATGAGAGACTAGATCTAGGTGCTGGGACAGGCACAGGTCACTCTATTTTCCCATCAGGAAGAAGAATTAACCACAGGTTCAGCCTGCCGCCAGGAACCAGAATAGGGCCTGAGGCAATCCCGTGCTTTTGCGGCCAGCTCCCAAAAAAGCGAGTTGAAAAATGGAGCTCAGGGACACTGCAATTCACAAACCCGCAGAGTTATATATGATAACTCTCGTCCACAAATATATTGAGGGAAGGCAACGAAGAGGATTTGAAAGCAAGGCAGAATTGCAGGAAACAGGTTTCAGGAGGTAGATTCGAATCGCCTTTAAAGCACATGAAAGGTGGCAAAACGTCGACAAAGATGACCTTGGCCAAAAAGGTCGTATGCGTTGTTTCCTGAATATATTCAGGAAAAAAAGCATACGCCCTTTTTGGCCAACCAAGCAACCTGGAAAGGCAAATCAGCGCTACCAAGAATTCTCGCTTCCCATCGGTCAAAAGGGCCATGCTGCAAAAATTTTCAAAACCAGAAATGCAGGACAGGCCATGGAGAAATGGCAGCCTTGCTACGCTGATGGGAGGGATGTAAATTGCCAACAGCCACTCTGGAGAAGTGTACGGTGTGTCCTGAAACATCGAAAAAACACAGCTTAGGGAGCATAGGGCACGTCCACTCATGGGCGTATAAATTGGGAAAACTAAAAATCAGCAAGACACAGGCACCCCAAAGTTTAGGGCTGCTCTGTTGACAAGAACCTCCACTTCATGACACCTTAAATATCCCAGGAAAGAGAAAAACAGATAAAGAAGTTGTGGTCCTTATGTACAATGGAATATCACTCAGACATGAAATCAATGTCATAAGGCTAGTAGAAGCAAGATGAGTGGAGTTAGGTACGACGATTCTAAGTGAAATAAGTCACACAGAAAAAGACACTTATCATAAGCTATCACTTATAGAGGGAATGTAAAAACCGCTACACTTGAACTGAATTACAAAACAGAACAGAGTCACACGTTTAGAAAACACACTATGGCTGCTTAACGGGAAAGGTGAGGTGGGGTGATGCATAAAACAAGGGTTTCAAATTCGCTCAGATACCGTTCCATACACCCAATATGTAATAGACAAGACCTACTCCTTGCTCAGTGAACTGGACTCAACACCCGCTATTCACCGCACAAGACTATATCTGACTAGTAAGAATCTTAAAACCTATGTATTTATATCTGTCTGGAAGTGAGTCAAGTGGATGTAAAGCCGCATAAACACAGCCGTGAAAAGCAGCTAAACCCCATTATAAAAATAAATTACTTTTAAAAACCCGTAAAACAAAGACAGTGAAAGAGAGAGAAATTCTTACAAAATTCGTTCAGGGGCTGTGATGCAACCTGGATTGACCATATCTAGACCCACAGCTGGATGAGACATAAGGGTGGACACTCTTGGGGCTGAGAGTTTGGGTGAGGTTGGGTGAGCAAACACAGACCCTTTAAAGTAATACTGCCTGGTACCCATCCCATGGGTCCCAAATCTCCAAGTTCAAGGGCATATTCCTACATCGAAAACATGCGTGAGAATCCCAGAAGATGGTACACCGTGTGATTTTGAAAGGTTTCTAAAACGCACCTCATTTCTCATCTCCTTGTGTTCGGGTTCGCCATTCCAGCTACTTTACTAGAAATCTCCCTACTTGGAGAATCAGCACCTTTAACCTCCTGTTCCCTACAGGTTGCAATTTGTCCTGAGGATGAACGGGAAGAGGGGCAACCAATGAGAGACTAGATCTAGGTGTTGGGACAGGCACAGGTCACTCTCTTTTCCCATCAGGAAGAAGAATTAACCACAGGCTCAGCCTGCCCCCCGGTACCTGAATAGGGCCTGAGGCAATCCCGTGCTTTTGCGGCCAGCTCACAAAAAAGACAGTTGAAAAATGGAGCTCAGGGACACTGCCATTCACAAACCCGCAGAGTTATAAATGATAACTCTCGTCCACAAATATATTGAGGGAAGGCAACGAAGAGGATTTGAAAGCAAGGCAGAATTGCAGGAAACATGTTTCAGGAGGTAGATTCGAATCGCCTTTAAAGCACATGAAAAGTGGCAAAACGTCGACAGTGATGCCCTTGGCCAAAAAGGGCGTATGCGTTTTTTTCTGAATATATTCAGGATAAAACGCATATGCCCTTTTTGGCCAACCAAGCAACCTGGAAAGGCAAATCAGCGCTACAAAGAAGTCTCGTTTCCCATCGGTCAAAAGGGCCTTGCTGCAAAAAGTGTCAAAACCAGAAATGCAGGACAGGCCATGGAGAAATGGCAGCCTTGCTACGCTGATGGGCGGGATGTAAATTGCCAACAGCCACTCTGGAGAAGTGTACGGTGTGTCCTGAAACATCGAAAAAACAGCTTAGGGAGCATAGGGCATGTGCACTCATGGGCGTATAAATTGGGAAAACTAAAAATCAGCAAGACACAGGCACCCCAAAGTTTAAGGCTGCTCTGTTGACAAGAACCTCCACTTCATGACACCTTAAATATCCCAGGAAAGAGAAAAATGGATAAAGAAGTTGTGGTCCTTATGTACAAAGGAATATCACTCAGACATGAAATCAATGTCATAAGGCTAGTAGAAGCAAGATGAGTGGATTTAGGTATGACGATTCTAAGTGAAATAAGTCACACAGAAAAAGACCCTTATCATAAGCTATCACTTATAGAGGGAATGTAAAAACCGCAACACTTGAGCTGAATTACAAAAGAGAACAGAGTCACACGTTTAGAAAACACACTATGGCTGCTTAACGGGAAAGGTGAGGTGGGGTGATGCATAAAACAAGGGTTTCAAATTCGCTCAGATACCGTTCCATACACCCAATATGTAATAGACAAGGCCTACTCCTTGCTCAGTGAAGTGGACTCAACACCCCCTATTCACCGCACAAGAATATATCTGACTAGTAAGAATCGTAAAACCTATGTATTGATATCTCTCTGGAAGTGAGCCAAGTGGGTGTAAAGCCGCATAAACACAGCCGTGAAAAGCAGCTAAACCCCATTATAAAAATAAATTACTTTTAAAAACCCGTAAAACAAAGACAGTGAAAGAGAGAGAAATTCTTACAAAATTCGTTCAGGGGCTGTGATGCAACCTGGATTGACCATATCTCGACCCAAACCTGGATGAGACATAAGGGTGGACACTCTTGGGGCTGAGAGGTTGGGTGAGGTTGGGTGAGCAAACTCAGACCCTTTAAAGTAATACTGCGTGGTACCCATCCCATGGGTTCCAAATCTCCAGGATCAAGGGCATCTTCCTACATCGAAAACATGCATGAGAAACCCAGAAGATGGTACACCGTGTGATTTTGAAAGGTTTCTAAAACGCACCCCATTTCTCATCTCCTTGTGCTAGGGTTCGCCTTTCCAGCTACTTTACTAGCAATCTCCCTACTTGGAGAATCAGCACCTTTAAGCTCCTGTTCCCTACAGGTTGCAATTTGTCCTGAGGATGAACGGGAAGAGGGGCAACCAATGAGAGACTAGATCTAGGTGCTGGGACAGGCACAGGTCACTCTATTTTCCCATCAGGAAGAAGAATTAACCACAGGTTCAGCCTGCCGCCGGGAACCAGAATAGGGCCTGAGGCAATCCCGTGCTTTTGCGGCCAGCTCCCAAAAAAGCGAGTTGAAAAATGGAGCTCAGGGACACTGCAATTCACAAACCCGCAGAGTTATACATGATAACTCTCGTCCACAAATATATTGAGGGAAGGCAACGAAGAGGATTTGAAAGCAAGGCAGAATTGCAGGAAACAGGTTTCAGGAGGTAGATTCGAATCGCCTTTAAAGCACATGAAATGTGGCAAAACGTCGACAAAGATGACCTTGGCCAAAACGGTCGTATGCGTTGTTTCCTGAATATATTCAGGAAAAAACGCATACGCCCTTTTTGGCCAACCAAGCTACCTGGAAAGGGAGCAATAAGCGCTACCAAGAATTCTCGCTTCCATCGGTCAAAAGGGCCATGCTGCAAAAATTTTCAAAACCAGAAATGCAGGACAGGCCATGGAGAAATGGCAGCCTTGCTACGCTGATGGGCGGGATGTAAATTGCCAACAGCCACTCTGGAGAAGTGTACGGTGTGTCCTGAAACATCGAAAAAA
Source organism: Eschrichtius robustus (assembly GCF_028021215.1). NCBI lineage: Eukaryota > Metazoa > Chordata > Mammalia > Artiodactyla > Eschrichtiidae > Eschrichtius > Eschrichtius robustus. Next base: position 17,824 of record NW_027175328.1, read on the forward strand.
CAGCTTAGGGAACATAGGGCACGTCCACTCATGGGCGTATAAATTGGGAAAACTAAAAATCAGCAAGACACAGGCACCCCAATGTTTAGGGCTGCTATGTTGACAAGAACCTCCACTTCATGACACCTTAATATCCCAGGAAAGAGTAAAATGGATAAAGAAGTTGTGGTCCTTATGTACAAAGGAATATCACTCAGACATGAAATCAATGTCATAAGGCTAGTAGAAGCAAGATGAGTGGATTTAGGTATGACGATTCTAAGTGAAATAAGTCACACAGAAAAATACCCTTATCATAAGCTATCACTTATAGAGGGAATGTAAAAACCGCAACACTTGAACTGAATTACAAAAGAGAACAGAGTCACACGTTTAGAAAACACACTATGGCTGCTTAACGGGAAAGGTGAGGTGGGGTGATGCATAAAACAAGGGTTTCAAATTCGCTCAGATACCGTTCCATACACCCAATATGTAATAGAAAAGGCCTACTCCTTGCTCAGTGAAGTGGACTCAACACCCCCTATTCACCGCACAAGAATATATCTGACTAGTAAGAATCGTAAAACCTATGTATTGATATCTCTCTGGAAGTGAGCCAAGTGGGTGTAAAGCCGCATAAACACAGCCGTGAAAAGCAGCTAAACCCCATTATAAAAATAAATTACTTTTAAAAACCCGTAAAACAAAGACAGTGAAAGAGAGAGAAATTCTTACAAAATTCGTTCAGGGGCTGTGATGAAACCTGGATTGACTATATCTCGACCCAAACCTGGATGAGACATAAGGGTGGACACTCTTGGGGCTGAGAGGTTGGGTGAGGTTGGGTGAGCAAACTCAGACCCTTTAAAGTAATACTGCGTGGTACCCATCCCATGGGTCCCAAATCTCCAGGTTCAAGGGCATCTTGCTACATCGAAAACATGCATGAGAAACCCAGAAGATGGTACACCGTGTGATTTTGAAAGGTTTCTAAAACGCACCCCATTTCTCATCTCCTTGTGCTAGGGTTCGCCTTTCCAGCTACTTTACTAGCAATCTCCCTACTTGGAGAATCAGCACCTTTAAGCTCCTGTTCCCTACAGGTTGCAATTTGTCCTGAGGATGAACGGGAAGAGGAGCAACCAATGAGAGACTAGATCTAGGTGTTGGGACAGGCACAGGTCACTCTATTTTCCCATCAGGAAGAAGAATTAACCACAGGCTCAGCCTGCTGCCAGGAACCAGAATAGGGCCTGAGGCAATCCCTCGCTTTTGCGGCCAGCTCCCAAAAAAGCGAGTTGAAAAATGGAGCTCAGGGACACTGCAATTCACAAACCCGCAGAGTTATAAATGATAACTGTCAACCACAGATATATTGACGGAAGGCAACGAAGAGGATTTGAAAGCAAGGCAGAATTGCAGGAAACAGATTTCAGGAGGTAGATTCGAGTCGCCTTTAAAGCACATGAAAAGCGGCAAAACGTCGACAGTGATGCCCTTGGCCAAAAAGGGCGTATGCGTTTTTTCCTGAATATATTCAGGAAAAAACGCATACGCCCTTTTTGGCCAACCAAGCAACCTGGAAAGGCAAATCAGCGCTACAAAGAAGTTTCGCTTCCCATCGGTCAAAAGGGTCATGCTGCAAAATGTGTCAAAACCAGAAATGCAGGACAGGCCATGGAGAAATGGCAGCCTTGCTACGCTGATGGGCGGGATGTTAATTGCCAGCAGCCACTCTGGAGAAGTGTACGGTGTGTCCTGAAACATCGAAAAAACACAGCTTAGGGAGCATAGGGCACGTCCACTCATGGGCGTATAAATTGGGAAAAAGAAAAATCAGCAAGACACAGGCACCCAAAGTTTAGGGCTGCTCTGTTGACAAGAACCTCCACTTCATGACACCTTAAATATCCCAGGAAAGAGAAAAATGGATAAAGAAGTTGTGGTCCTTATGTACAATGGAATATCACTCAGACATGAAATCAATGTCATAAGGCTAGAAGAAGCAAGATGAGTGGATTTAGGTACGACGATTCTAAGTGAAATAATTCACACAGAAAAAGAAACTTATCATAAGCTATCACTTATAGAGGGAATGTAAAAACCGCTACACTTGAACTGAATTACAAACAGAACAGAGTCACACGTTTAGAAAACACACTATGGCTGCTTAACGGGAAAGGTGAGGTGGGGTGAGGCATAAAACAAGGGTTTCAAATTCGCTCAGATACCGTTCCATACACCCAATATGTAATAGACAAGGCCTACTCCTTGCTCAGTGAACTGGACTCAACACCCCCTATTCACCGCACAAGAATATATCTGACTAGTAAGAATCGTAAAACCTATGTATTGATATCTGTCTGGAAGTGAGCCAAGTGGGTGTAAAGCCGCATAAACACAGCCGTGAAAAGCAGCTAAACCCCATTATAAAAATAAATTACTTTTAAAAACCCGTAAAACAAAGACAGTGAAAGAGAGAGAAATTCTTACAAAATTCGTTCAGGAGCTGTGATGCAACCTGGATTGACCATATCTCGACCCAAACCTGGATGAGACATAAGGGTGGACACTCTTGGGGCTGAGAGGTTGGGTGAGGTTGCGTGAGCAAACGCAGACCCTTTAAAGTAATACTGCGTGGTACCCATCCCATGGGTCCCAAATCTCCAGGTTCAAGGGCATCTTGCTACATCGAAAACATGCATGAGAAACCCAGAAGATGGTACACAGTGTGATTTTGAAAGGTTTCTAAAACGCACCCCATTTCTCATCTCCTTGTGCTCGGGTTCGCCTTTCCAGCTACTTTACTAGCAATCTCCCTACTTGGAGAATCAGCACCTTTAAGCTCCTGTTCCCTACAGGTTGCAATTTGTCCTGAGGATGAACGGGAAGAGGGGCAACCAATGAGAGACTAGATCTAGGTGTTGGGACAGGCACAGGTCACTCTATTTTCCCATCAGGAAGAAGAATTAACCACAGGCTCACCCTGCTGCCAGGAACCAAAATAGGGCCTGAGGCAATCCCTCGCTTTTGCGGCCAGCTCCCAAAAAACCAGTTGAAAAATGGAGCTCAGGGACACTGCAATTCACAAACCCGCAGAGTCATAAATGATAACTGTCATCCACAGATATATTGAGGGAAGGCAACGAAGAGGATTTGAAAGCAAGGCAGAATTGCAGGAAACAGATTTCAGGAGGTAGATTCGAATCGCCTTTAAAGCACATGAAAAGCGGCAAAACGGCGACAATGATGCCCTTGGCCAAAAAGGGCGTATGCGTTATTTCCTGAATATATTCAGGAAAAAACGCATACGCCCTTTTTGGCCAACCAAGCAACCTGGAAAGGCAAATCAGCGCTACAAAGAAGTCTCGCTTCCCATCGGTCAAAAGGGTCATGCTGCAAAAAGTGTCAAAACCAGAAATGCAGGACAGGCCATGGAGAAATGGCAGCCTTGCTACGCTGATGGGCGGGATGTAAATTGCCAACAGCCACTCTGGAGAAGTGTACGGTGTGTCCTGAAACATCGAAAAAACACAGCTCTAGGAGCATAGGGCACGTCCTCTCATGGGCGTATAAATTGGGAAAACTAAAAATCAGCAAGACACAGGCACCCCAAAGTTTAGGGCTGCTCTGTTGACAAGAACCTCCACTTCATGACACCTTAAATATCCCAGGAAAGAGAAAAACAGATAAAGAAGTTGTGGTCCTTATGTACAATGGAATATCACTCAGACATGAAATCAATGTCATAAGGCTAGTAGAAGCAAGATGAGTGGAGTTAGGTACGACGATTCTAAGTGAAATAAGTCACACAGAAAAAGACACTTATCATAAGCTATCACTTATAGAGGGAATGTAAAAACCGCTACACTTGAACTGAATTACAAAACAGAACAGAGTCACACGTTTAGAAAACACACTATGGCTGCTTAACGGGAAAGGTGAGGTGGGGGTGATGCATAAAACAAGGGTTTCAAATTCGCTCAGATACCGTTCCATACACCCAATATGTAATAGACAAGACCTACTCCTTGCTCAGTGAACTGGACTCAACACCCGCTATTCACCGCACAAGACTATATCTGACTAGTAAGAATCTTAAAACCTATGTATTTATATCTGTCTGGAAGTGAGTCAAGTGGATGTAAAGCCGCATAAACACAGCCGTGAAAAGCAGCTAAACCCCATTATAAAAATAAATTACTTTTAAAAACCCGTAAACAAAGACAGTGAAAGAGAGAGAAATTCTTACAAAATTCGTTCAGGGGCTGTGATGCAACCTGGATTGACCATATCTAGACCCACAGCTGGATGAGACATAAGGGTGGACACTCTTGGGGCTGAGAGTTTGGGTGAGGTTGGGTGAGCAAACACAGACCCTTTAAAGTAATACTGCCTGGTACCCATCCCATGGGTCCCAAATCTCCAAGTTCAAGGGCATATTCCTACATCGAAAACATGCGTGAGAATCCCAGAAGATGGTACACCGTGTGATTTTGAAAGGTTTCTAAAACGCACTTCATTTCTCATCTCCTTGTGTTCGGGTTCGCCATTCCAGCTACTTTACTAGAAATCTCCCTACTTGGAGAATCAGCACCTTTAACCTCCTGTTCCCTACAGGTTGCAATTTGTCCTGAGGATGAACGGGAAGAGGGGCAACCAATGAGAGACTAGATCTAGGTGTTGGGACAGGCACAGGTCACTCTCTTTTCCCATCAGGAAGAAGAATTAACCACAGGCTCAGCCTGCCCCCCGGTACCTGAATAGGGCCTGAGGCAATCCCGTGCTTTTGCGGCCAGCTCACAAAAAAGACAGTTGAAAAATGGAGCTCAGGGACACTGCCATTCACAAACCCGCAGAGTTATAAATGATAACTCTCGTCCACAAATATATTGAGGGAAGGCAACGAAGAGGATTTGAAAGCAAGGCAGAATTGCAGGAAACATGTTTCAGGAGGTAGATTCGAATCGCCTTTAAAGCACATGAAAAGTGGCAAAACGTCGACAGTGATGCCCTTGGCCAAAAAGGGCGTATGCGTTTTTTTCTGAATATATTCAGGATAAAACGCATATGCCCTTTTTGGCCAACCAAGCAACCTGGAAAGGCAAATCAGCGCTACAAAGAAGTCTCGTTTCCCATCGGTCAAAAGGGCCTTGCTGCAAAAAGTGTCAAAACCAGAAATGCAGGACAGGCCATGGAGAAATGGCAGCCTTGCTACGCTGACGGGCGGGATGTAAATTGCCAACAGCCACTCTGGAGAAGTGTACGGTGTGTCCTGAAACATCGAAAAAACAGCTTAGGGAGCATAGGGCATGTGCACTCATGGGCGTATAAATTGGGAAAACTAAAAATCAGCAAGACACAGGCACCCCAAAGTTTAAGGCTGCTCTGTTGACAAGAACCTCCACTTCATGACACCTTAAATATCCCAGGAAAGAGAAAAATGGATAAAGAAGTTGTGGTCCTTATGTACAAAGGAATATCACTCAGACATGAAATCAATGTCATAAGGCTAGTAGAAGCAAGATGAGTGGATTTAGGTATGACGATTCTAAGTGAAATAAGTCACACAGAAAAAGACCCTTATCATAAGCTATCACTTATAGAGGGAATGTAAAAACCGCAACACTTGAACTGAATTACAAAAGAGAACAGAGTCACACGTTTAGAAAACACACTATGGCTGCTTAACGGGAAAGGTGAGGTGGGGTGATGCATAAAACAAGGGTTTCAAATTCGCTCAGATACCGTTCCATACACCCAATATGTAATAGACAAGGCCTACTCCTTGCTCAGTGAAGTGGACTCAACACCCCCTATTCACCGCACAAGAATATATCTGACTAGTAAGAATCGTAAAACCTATGTATTGATATCTCTCTGGAAGTGAGCCAAGTGGGTGTAAAGCCGCATAAACACAGCCGTGAAAAGCAGCTAAACCCCATTATAAAAATAAATTACTTTTAAAAGCCCGTAAAACAAAGACAGTGAAAGAGAGAGAAATTCTTACAAAATTCGTTCAGGGGCTGTGATGCAACCTGGATTGACCATATCTCGACCCAAACCTGGATGAGACATAAGGGTGGACACTCTTGGGGCTGAGAGGTTGGGTGAGGTTGGGTGAGCAAACTCAGACCCTTTAAAGTAATACTGCGTGGTACCCATCCCATGGGTTCCAAATCTCCAGGATCAAGGGCATCTTCCTACATCGAAAACATGCATGAGAAACCCAGAAGATGGTACACCGTGTGATTTTGAAAGGTTTCTAAAACGCACCCCATTTCTCATCTCCTTGTGCTAGGGTTCGCCTTTCCAGCTACTTTACTAGCAATCTCCCTACTTGGAGAATCAGCACCTTTAAGCTCCTGTTCCCTACAGGTTGCAATTTGTCCTGAGGATGAACGGGAAGAGGGGCAACCAATGAGAGACTAGATCTAGGTGCTGGGACAGGCACAGGTCACTCTATTTTCCCATCAGGAAGAAGAATTAACCACAGGTTCAGCCTGCCGCCGGGAACCAGAATAGGGCCTGAGGCAATCCCGTGCTTTTGCGGCCAGCTCCCAAAAAAGCGAGTTGAAAAATGGAGCTCAGGGACACTGCAATTCACAAACCCGCAGAGTTATACATGATAACTCTCGTCCACAAATATATTGAGGGAAGGCAACGAAGAGGATTTGAAAGCAAGGCAGAATTGCAGGAAACAGGTTTCAGGAGGTAGATTCGAATCGCCTTTAAAGCACATGAAATGTGGCAAAACGTCGACAAAGATGACCTTGGCCAAAACGGTCGTATGCGTTGTTTCCTGAATATATTCAGGAAAAAACGCATACGCCCTTTTTGGCCAACCAAGCTACCTGGAAAGGCAAATAAGCGCTACCAAGAATTCTCGCTTCCCATCGGTCAAAAGGGCCATGCTGCAAAAATTTTCAAAACCAGAAATGCAGGACAGGCCATGGAGAAATGGCAGCCTTGCTACGCTGATGGGCGGGATGTAAATTGCCAACAGCCACTCTGGAGAAGTGTACGGTGTGTCCTGAAACATCGAAAAAACAGCTTAGGGAACATAGGGCACGTCCACTCATGGGCGTATAAATTGGGAAAACTAAAAATCAGCAAGACACAGGCACCCCAATGTTTAGGGCTGCTATGTTGACAAGAACCTCCACTTCATGACACCTTAAATATCCCAGGAAAGAGAAAAATGGATAAAGAAGTTGTGGTCCTTATGTACAAAGGAATATCACTCAGACATGAAATCAATGTCATAAGGCTAGTAGAAGCAAGATGAGTGGATTTAGGTATGACGATTCTAAGTGAAATAAGTCACACAGAAAAATACCCTTATCATAAGCTATCACTTATAGAGGGAATGTAAAAACCGCAACACTTGAACTGAATTACAAAAGAGAACAGAGTCACACGTTTAGAAAACACACTATGGCTGCTTAACGGGAAAGGTGAGGTGGGGTGATGCATAAAACAAGGGTTTCAAATTCGCTCAGATACCGTTCCATACACCCAATATGTAATAGAAAAGGCCTACTCCTTGCTCAGTGAAGTGGACTCAACACCCCCTATTCACCGCACAAGAATATATCTGACTAGTAAGAATCGTAAAACCTATGTATTGATATCTCTCTGGAAGTGAGCCAAGTGGGTGTAAAGCCGCATAAACACAGCCGTGAAAAGCAGCTAAACCCCATTATAAAAATAAATTACTTTTAAAAACCCGTAAAACAAAGACAGTGAAAGAGAGAGAAATTCTTACAAAATTCGTTCAGGGGCTGTGATGAAACCTGGATTGACTATATCTCGACCCAAACCTGGATGAGACATAAGGGTGGACACTCTTGGGGCTGAGAGGTTGGGTGAGGTTGGGTGAGCAAACTCAGACCCTTTAAAGTAATACTGCGTGGTACCCATCCCATGGGTCCCAAATCTCCAGGTTCAAGGGCATCTTGCTACATCGAAAACATGCATGAGAAACCCAGAAGATGGTACACCGTGTGATTTTGAAAGGTTTCTAAAACGCACCCCATTTCTCATCTCCTTGTGCTAGGGTTCGCCTTTCCAGCTACTTTACTAGCAATCTCCCTACTTGGAGAATCAGCACCTTTAAGCTCCTGTTCCCTACAGGTTGCAATTTGTCCTGAGGATGAACGGGAAGAGGAGCAACCAATGAGAGACTAGATCTAGGTGTTGGGACAGGCACAGGTCACTCTATTTTCCCATCAGGAAGAAGAATTAACCACAGGCTCAGCCTGCTGCCAGGAACCAGAATAGGGCCTGAGGCAATCCCTCGCTTTTGCGGCCAGCTCCCAAAAAAGCGAGTTGAAAAATGGAGCTCAGGGACACTGCAATTCACAAACCCGCAGAGTTATAAATGATAACTGTCAACCACAGATATATTGACGGAAGGCAACGAAGAGGATTTGAAAGCAAGGCAGAATTGCAGGAAACAGATTTCAGGAGGTAGATTCGAGTCGCCTTTAAAGCACATGAAAAGCGGCAAAACGTCGACAGTGATGCCCTTGGCCAAAAAGGGCGTATGCGTTTTTTCCTGAATATATTCAGGAAAAAACGCATACGCCCTTTTTGGCCAACCAAGCAACCTGGAAAGGCAAATCAGCGCTACAAAGAAGTTTCGCTTCCCATCGGTCAAAAGGGTCATGCTGCAAAATGTGTCAAAACCAGAAATGCAGGACAGGCCATGGAGAAATGGCAGCCTTGCTACGCTGATGGGCGGGATGTTAATTGCCAGCAGCCACTCTGGAGAAGTGTACGGTGTGTCCTGAAACATCGAAAAAACACAGCTTAGGGAGCATAGGGCACGTCCACTCATGGGCGTATAAATTGGGAAAAAGAAAAATCAGCAAGACACAGGCACCCCAAAGTTTAGGGCTGCTCTGTTGACAAGAACCTCCACTTCATGACACCTTAAATATCCCAGGAAAGAGAAAAATGGATAAAGAAGTTGTGGTCCTTATGTACAATGGAATATCACTCAGACATGAAATCAATGTCATAAGGCTAGAAGAAGCAAGATGAGTGGATTTAGGTACGACGATTCTAAGTGAAATAAGTCACACAGAAAAAGAAACTTATCATAAGCTATCACTTATAGAGGGAATGTAAAAACCGCTACACTTGAACTGAATTACAAAACAGAACAGAGTCACACGTTTAGAAAACACACTATGGCTGCTTAACGGGAAAGGTGAGGTGGGGTGAGGCATAAAACAAGGGTTTCAAATTCGCTCAGATACCGTTCCATACACCCAATATGTAATAGACAAGGCCTACTCCTTGCTCAGTGAACTGGACTCAACACCCCCTATTCACCGCACAAGAATATATCTGACTAGTAAGAATCGTAAAACCTATGTATTGATATCTGTCTGGAAGTGAGCCAAGTGGGTGTAAAGCCGCATAAACACAGCCGTGAAAAGCAGCTAAACCCCATTATAAAAATAAATTACTTTTAAAAACCCGTAAAACAAAGACAGTGAAAGAGAGAGAAATTCTTACAAAATTCGTTCAGGAGCTGTGATGCAACCTGGATTGACCATATCTCGACCCAAACCTGGATGAGACATAAGGGTGGACACTCTTGGGGCTGAGAGGTTGGGTGAGGTTGCGTGAGCAAACGCAGACCCTTTAAAGTAATACTGCGTGGTACCCATCCCATGGGTCCCAAATCTCCAGGTTCAAGGGCATCTTGCTACATCGAAAACATGCATGAAAAACCCAGAAGATGGTACACAGTGTGATTTTGAAAGGTTTCTAAAACGCACCCCATTTCTCATCTCCTTGTGCTCGGGTTCGCCTTTCCAGCTACTTTACTAGCAATCTCCCTACTTGGAGAATCAGCACCTTTAAGCTCCTGTTCCCTACAGGTTGCAATTTGTCCTGAGGATGAACGGGAAGAGGGGCAACCAATGAGAGACTAGATCTAGGTGTTGGGACAGGCACAGGTCACTCTATTTTCCCATCAGGAAGAAGAATTAACCACAGGCTCACCCTGCTGCCAGGAACCAAAATAGGGCCTGAGGCAATCCCTCGCTTTTGCGGCCAGCTCCCAAAAAAGCCAGTTGAAAAATGGAGCTCAGGGACACTGCAATTCACAAACCCGCAGAGTCATAAATGATAACTGTCATCCACAGATATATTGAGGGAAGGCAACGAAGAGGATTTGAAAGCAAGGCAGAATTGCAGGAAACAGATTTCAGGAGGTAGATTCGAATCGCCTTTAAAGCACATGAAAAGCGGCAAAACGGCGACAATGATGCCCTTGGCCAAAAAGGGCGTATGCGTTATTTCCTGAATATATTCAGGAAAAAACGCATACGCCCTTTTTGGCCAACCAAGCAACCTGGAAAGGCAAATCAGCGCTACAAAGAAGTCTCGCTTCCCATCGGTCAAAAGGGTCATGCTGCAAAAAGTGTCAAAACCAGAAATGCAGGACAGGCCATGGAGAAATGGCAGCCTTGCTACGCTGATGGGCGGGATGTAAATTGCCAACAGCCACTCTGGAGAAGTGTACGGTGTGTCCTGAAACATCGAAAAAACACAGCTCTAGGAGCATAGGGCACGTCCTCTCATGGGCGTATAAATTGGGAAAACTAAAAATCAGCAAGACACAGGCACCCCAAAGTTTAGGGCTGCTCTGTTGACAAGAACCTCCACTTCATGACACCTTAAATATCCCAGGAAAGAGAAAAATGGATAAAGAAGTTGTGGTCCTTATGTACAATGGAATATCACTCAGACATGAAATCAATGTCATAAGGCTAGTAGAAGCAAGATGAGTGGATTTAGGTACGACGATTCTAAGTGAAATAAGTCACACAGAAAAAGACACTTATCATAAGCTATCACTTATAGAGGGAATGTAAAAACCGCTACACTTGAACTGAATTACAAAACAGAACACAGTCACACGTTTAGAAAACACACTATGGCTGCTTAACGGGAAAGGTGAGGTGGGGTGATGCATAAAACAAGGGTTTCAAATTCGCTCAGATACCGTTCCATACACCCAATATGTAATAGACAAGACCTACTCCTTGCTCAGTGAACAGGACTCAACACCCCGTATTCACCGCACAAGAATATATGTGACTAGTAAGAATCTTAAAACCTATGTATTGATATCTGTCTGGAAGTGAGTCAAGTGGGTGTAAAGCCGCATAAACACAGCGGTGAAAAGCAGCTAAACCCCATTATAAAAATAAATTACTTTTAAAAACCCGTAAAACAAAGACAGTGAAAGAGAGAGAAATTCTTACACAATTCGTTCAGAGGCTGTGATGCAACCTGGATTGACCATATCTAGACCCACACCTGGATGAGACATAAGGGTGGACACTCTTGGGGCTGAGAGGTTGGGTGAGGTTGGGTGAGCAAACTCAGACCCTTTAAAGTAATACTGCGTGGTACCCGTCCCATGGGTCCCAAATCTCCAGGTTCAAGGGCATCTTCCTACATCGAAAACATGCATGAGAAACCCAGAAGATGGTACACCGTGTGATTTTGAAAGGTTTCTAAAACGCACCCCATTTCTCATCTCCTTGTGCTAGGGTTCACCTTTCCAGCTACTTTACTAGCAATCTCCCTACTTGGAGAATCAGCACCTTTAAGCTTCTGTTCCCTACAGGTTGCAATTTGTCCTGAGGATGAACGGGAAGAGGGGCAACCAATGAGAGACTAGATCTAGGTGTTGGGACAGGCACAGGTCACTCTATTTTCCCATCAGGAAGAAGAATTAAACACAGGCTCAGCCTGCCGGCCAGAAGAAGAATAGGGCCTGAGGCAATCCCGTGCTTTTGCGGCCAGCTCCCAAAAAAGACAGTTGAAAAATGGAGCTCAGGGGCACTGCAATTTACAAACCTGCTGAGTTATAAATGATAACTCTCGTCCACAAATATATTGAGGGAAGGCAACGAAGAGGATTTGAAAGCAAGGCAGAATTGCAGGAAACAGGTTTCAGGAGGTAGATTCGAATCGCATTTAAAGCACATGAAAAGTGGCAAAACGTCGACAGTGATGCCCTTGGCCAAAAAGGGCGTATGCGTTTTTTCCTGAATATATTCAGGAAAAAACGCATACGCCCTTTTTGGCCAACCAAGCAACCTGGAAAGGCAAATCAGCGCTACAAAGAAGTCTCGCTTCCCATCGGTCAAAAGGGCCATGCTGCAAAAAGTGTCAAAACCAGAAATGCAGGACAGGCCATGGACAAATGGCAGCCTTGCTACGCTGATGGGCGGGATGTAAATTGCAAACAGCCACTCTGGAGAAGTGTACGGTGTGTCCTGAAACATCGAAAAAACACAGCTTAGGGAGCATAGGGCACGTCCATTCATGGGCGTATAAATTGGGAAAACTAAAAATCTGCAAGACACAGGCACCCCAATGTTTAGGGCTGCTTTGTTGACAAGAACCTCCCCTTCATGACACCTTAAATATCCCAGGAAAGAGAAAAATGGATAAAGAAGTTGTGGTCCTTATGTACAAAGGAATATCACTCAGACATGATATCAATGTCATAAGGCTAGTAGAAGCAAGATGAGTGGATTTAGGTATGACGATTCTAAGTGAAATAAGTCACACAGAAAAAGACACTTATCATAAGCTATCACTTATAGAGGGAATGTAAAAACCGCTACACTTGAACTGAATTACAAAACAGAACAGAGTCACACGTTTAGAAAACACACTATGGCTGCTTAACGGGAAAGGTGAGGTGGGGTGATGCATAAAACAAGGGTTTCAAATTCGCTCAGATACCGTTCCATACACCCAATATGTAATAGACAAGACCTACTCCTTGCTCAGTGAACTGGACTCAACACCCCCTATTCACCGCACAAGAATATATCTGACTAGTAAGAATCGTAAAACCTATGTATTGATATCTCTCTGGAAGTGAGCCAAGTGGGTGTAAAGCCGCAGAAACACAGCCGTGAAAAGCAGCTAAACCCCATTATAAAAATAAATTACTTTTAAAAACCCGTAAAACAAAGACAGTGAAAGAGAGAGAAATTCTTACGAAATTCGTTCAGGGGCTGTGATGCAACCTGGATTGACCATATCTAGACCCACACCTGAATGAGACATAAGGGTGGACACTCTTGGGGCTGAGAGTTTGGGTGAGGTTGGGTGAGCAAACTCAGACCCTTTAAAGTAATACTGCGTGGTACCCATCCCATGGGTCCCAAATCTCCAGGTTCAAGGGCATCTTCCTACATCGAAAACATGCATGAGAAACCCAGAAGATGGTACACCGTGTGATTTTGAAAGGTTTCTAAAACGCACCTCATTTCTCATCTCCTTGTGCTCGGGTTCGCCTTTCCAGCTACTTTACTAGCAATCTCCCTACTTGGAGAATCAGCACCTTTAAGCTCCTGTTCCCTACAGGTTGCAATTTGTCCTGAGGATGAACGGGAAGAGGGGAAACCAATGAGAGACTAGATCTAGGTGTTGGGACAGGCACAGGTCACTCTATTTTCCCATCAGGAAGAAGAATTAACCACAGGCTCAGCCTGCCGCCGGGAACCAGAATAGGGCCTGAGGCAATCCCGTGCTTTTGCGGCCAGCTCCCAAAAAAGACAGTTGAAAAATGGAGCTCAGGGTCACTGCAATTCACAAACCTGCTGAGTTATAAATGATAACTCTCGTCCACAAATATATTGAGGGAAGGCATCGAAGAGGATTTGAAAGCAATGCAGAATTGCAGGAAACAGTTTTCAGGAGGTAGATTCGAATCGCCTTTAAAGCACATGAAAAGTGGCAAAACGTCGACAGTGATGCCCTTGGCCAAAAAGGGCGTATGCGTTTTTTCCTGAATATATTCAGGAAAAAACGCATACGCCCTTTTTGGCCAACCAAGCAACCTGGAAAGGCAAATCAGCGCTACAAAGAAGTCTCGCTTCCCATCGGTCAAAAGGGTCATGCTGCAAAAAGTGTCAAAACCAGAAATGCAGGACAGGCCATGGAGAAATGGCAGCCTTTCTACGCTGATGGGCGGGATGTAAATTGCCAACAGCCACTCTGAAGAAGTGTACAGTGTGTCCTGAAACATCGAAAAAACACAGTTATGGAGCATAGGGCACGTCCACTCATGGGCGTATAAATTGGGAAAACTAAAAATCAGCAAGACACAGGCACCACAAAGTTTAGGGCTGCTCTGTTGACAAGAACCTCCACTTCATGACACCTTAAATATCCCAGGAAAGAGAAAAATGGATAAAGAAGTTGTGGTCCTTATGTACAATGGAATATCACTCAGACATGAAATCAATGTCATAAGGCTAGTAGAAGCAAGATGAGTGGATTTAGGTACGACGATTCTAAGTGAAATAAGTCACACAGAAAAAGACACTTATCATAAGGTATCACTTATAGAGGGAATGTAAAACCGGCTACACTTGAACTGAATTACAAAACAGAACACAGTCACACGTTTAGAAAACACACTATGGCTGCTGAGCGGGAAAGGTGAGGTGGGGTGATGCATAAAACAAGGGTTTCAAATTCGCTCAGATACCGTTCCATACACCCAATATGTAATAGACAAGACCTACTCCTTGCTCAGTGAACTGGACTCAACACCCCCTATTCACCGCACAAGAATATATGTGACTAGTAAGAATCTTAAAACCTATGTATTGATATCTGTCTGGAAGTGAGTCAAGTGGGTGTAAAGCCGCATAAACACAGCCGTGAAAAGCAGCTAAATCCCATTATAAAAATAAATTACTTTTAAAAACCCGTAAAACAAAGACAGTGAAAGAGAGAGAAATTCTTACAAAATTCGTTCAGAGGCTGTGATGCAACCTGGATTGACCATATCTAGACCCACACCTGGATGAGACATAAGGGTGGACACTCTTGGGGCTGAGAGGTTGGGTGAGGTTGGGTGAGCAAATGCAGACCCTTTAAAGTAATACTGCGTGGTACCCATCCCATGGGTCCCAAATCTCCAGGTTCAAGGGCATCTTCCTACATCGAAAACATGCATGAGAAACCCAGAAGATGGTACACCGTGTGATTTTGAAAGGTTTCTAATACGCACCTCATTTCTCATCTCCTTGTGCTCGGGTTCGCCTTTCCAGCTACTTTACTAGCAATCTCCCTACTTGGAGAATCAGCACCTTTAAGCTCCTGTTCCCTACAGGTTGCAATTTGTCCTGAGGATGAACGAGAAGAGGGGAAACCAATGAGAGACTAGATCTAGGTGTTGGGACAGGCACAGGTCACTCTATTTTCCCATCGGGAAGAAGAATTAACCACAGGCTCAGCCTGCCGGCCAGAAGAAGAATAGGGCCTGAGGCAATCCCGCGCTTTTGCGGCCAGCTCCCAAAAAAGCCAGTTGAAAAATGGAGCTCAGGGACACTGCAATTCACAAACCCGCAGAGCTATAAATGATAACTCTCATCCACAGATATATTGAGGGAAGGCAACGAAGAGGATTTGAAAGCAAGGCAGAATTGCAGGAAACAGGTTTCAGGAGGTAGATTCGAATCGCCTTTAAAGCACATGAAAAGTCGCAAAACGTCGACAGTGATGCCCTTGGCCAAACAGGGCGTATGCGTTTTTACCTGAATGTATTCAGGAAAAAACGCATACGCCCTGTTTGGCCAACCAAGCAACCTGGAAAGGCTAATCAGCGCTACAAAGAAGTCTCGCTTCCCATCGGTCAAAAGGGCCATGCTGCAAAAAGTGTCAAAACCAGAAATGCAGGACAGGCCATGGAGAAATGGCAGCCTTGCTACGCTGATGGGCGGGATGTAAATTGCCAACAGCCACTCTGGAGAAGTGTACGGTGTGTCCTGAAACATCGAAAAAACACAGCTCTAGGAGCATAGGGCACGTCCTCTCATGGGCGTATAAATTGGGAAAACTAAAAATCAGCAAGACACAGGCACCCCAAAGTTTAGGGCTGCTCTGTTGACAAGAACCTCCACTTCATGACACCTTAAATATCCCAGGAAAGAGAAAAATGGATAAAGAAGTTGTGGTCCTTATGTACAATGGAATATCACTCAGACATGAAATCAATGTCATAAGGCTAGTAGAAGCAAGATGAGTGGATTTAGGTACGACGATTCTAAGTGAAATAAGTCACACAGAAAAAGACACTTATCATAAGCTATCACTTATAGAGGGAATGTAAAAACCGCTACACTTGAACTGAATTACAAAACAGAACAGAGTCACACGTTTAGAAAACACACTATGGCTGCTTAACGGGAAAGGTGAGGTGGGGTGAGGCATAAAACAAGGGTTTCAAATTCGCTCAGATACCGTTCCATACACCCAATATGTAATAGACAAGACCTACTCCTTGCTCAGTGAACAGGAATCAACACCCCGTATTCACCGCACAAGAATATATGTGACTAGTAAGAATCTTAAAACCTATGTATTGATATCTGTCTGGAAGTGAGTCAAGTGGGTGTAAAGCCGCATAAACACAGCCGTGAAAAGCAGCTAAACCCCATTATAAAAATAAATTACTTTTAAAAACCCGTAAAACAAAGACAGTGAAAGAGAGAGAAATTCTTACAAAATTCGTTCAGAGGCTGTGACGCAACCTGGATTGACCATATCTAGACCCACACCTGGAAGACATAAGGGTGGACACTCTTGGGGCTGAGAGGTTGGGTGAGGTTGGGTGAGCAAACTCAGACCCTTTAAAGTAATACTGCGTGGTACCCGTCCCATGGGTCCCAAATCTCCAGGTTCAAGGGCATCTTCCTACATCGAAAACATGCATGAGAAACCCAGAAGATGGTACACCGTGTGATTTTGAAAGGTTTCTAAAACGCACCCCATTTCTCATCTCCTTGTGCTAGGGTTCACCTTTCCAGCTACTTTACTAGCAATCTCCCTACTTGGAGAATCAGCACCTTTAAGCTCCTGTTCCCTACAGGTTGCAATTTGTCCTGAGGATGAACGGGAAGAGGGGAAACCAATGAGAGACTAGATCTAGGTGTTGGGACAGGCACAGGTCACTCTATTTTCCCATCAGGAAGAAGAATTAAACACAGGCTCAGCCTGCCGCAGGGAACCAGAATAGGGCCTGAGGCAATCCCGTGCTTTTGCGGCCAGCTCCCAAAAAAGACAGTTGAAAAATGGAGCTCAGGGGCACTGCAATTTACAAACCTGCTGAGTTATAAATGATAACTCTCGTCCACAAATATATTGAGGGAAGGCAACGAAGAGGATTTGAAAGCAAGGCAGAATTGCAGGAAACAGGTTTCAGGAGGTAGATTCGAATCGCCTTTAAAGCACACGAAAAGTGGCAAAACGTCGACAGTGATGCCCTTGGCCAAAAAGGGCGTATGCGTTTTTTCCTGAATATATTCAGGAAAAAACGCATACGCCCTTTTTGGCCAACCAAGCAACCTGGAAAGGCAAATCAGCGCTACAAAGAAGTCTCGCTTCCCATCGGTCAAAAGGGCCATGCTGCAAAAAGTGTCAAAACCAGAAATGCAGGACAGGCCATGGAGAAATGGCAGCCTTGCTACGCTGATGGGCGGGATGTAAATTGCCAACAGCCACTCTGGAGAAGTGTACGGTGTGTCCTGAAACATCGAAAAAACACAGCTTAGGGAGCATAGGGCACGTCCACTCATGGGCGTATAAATTGGGAAAACTAAAAATCAGCAAGACACAGGCACCCCAATGTTTAGGGCTGCTTTGTTGACAAGAACCTCCACTTCATGACACCTTAAATATCCCAGGAAAGAGAAAAATGGATGAAGAAGTTGTGGTCCTTATGTACAAAGGAATATCACTCAGACATGAAATCAATGTCATAAGGCTAGTAGAAGCAAGATGAGTGGATTTAGGTATGACGATTCTAAGTGAAATAAGTCACACAGAAAAAGACACTTATCATAAGCTCTCACTTATAGAGGGAATGTAAAAACCGCTACACTTGAACTGAATTACAAAACAGAACAGACTCACACGTTTAGAAAACACACTATGGCTGCTTAACGGGAAAGGTGAGGTGGGGTGATGCATAAAACAAGGGTTTCAAATTTGCTCAGATACCGTTCCATACACCCAATATGTAATAGACAAGACCTACTCCTTGCTCAGTGAACTGGACTCAACACCCCCTATTCACCGCACAAGAATATATGTGACTAGTAAGAATCTTAAAACCTATGTATTGATATCTGTCTGGAAGTGAGTCAAGTGGGTGTAAAGCCGCATAAACACAGCCGTGAAAAGCAGCTAAACCCCATTATAAAAATAAATTACTTTTAAAAACCCGTAAAACAAAGACAGTGAAAGAGAGAGAAATTCTTACAAAATTCGTTCAGAGGCTGTGATGCAACCTGGATTGACCATATCTAGACCCACAGCTGGATGAGACATAAGGGTGGACACTCTTGGGGCTTAGAGGTTGGGTGAGGTTGGGTGAGGAAACGCAGACCCTTTAAAGTAATACTGTGTGGTACCCATCCCATGGGTCCCAAATCTCCAGGTTCAAGGGCATCTTCCTACATCGAAAACATGAATGAGAAACCCAGAAGATGGTACACCGTGTGATTTTGAAAGGTTTCTAAAACGCACCCCATTTCTCATCTCCTTGTGCTAGGGTTCGCCTTTCCAGCTACTTTAATAGCAATCTCCCTACTTGGAGAATCAGCACCTTTAACCTCCTGTTCCCTACAGGTTGCAATTTGTCCTGAGGATGAACGGGAAGAGGGGAAACCAATGAGAGACTAGATCTAGGTGTTGGGACAGGCACAGGTCACTCTATTTTCCCATTAGGAAGAAGAATTAACCACAGGCTCAGCCTGCCACCAGGAACCAGAATAGGGCCTGAGGCAATCCCGTGCTTTTGCGGCCAGCTCCCAAAAAAGACAGTTGAAAAATGGAGCTCAGGGTCACTGCAATTCACAAACCTGCTGAGTTATAAATGATAACTCTCGTCCACAAATATATTGAGGGAAGGCAACGAAGAGGATTTGAAAGCAATGCAGAATTGCAGGAAACAGTTTTCAGGAGGTAGATTCGAATCGCCTTTAAAGCACATGAAAAGTGGCAAGACGTCGACAGTGATGCCCTTGGCCAAAAAGGGCCTATGCGTTTTTTCCTGAATATATTCAGGAAAAAACGCATACGCCCTTTTTGGCCAACCAAGCAACCTGGAAAGGCAAATCAGCGCTACAAAGAAGTTTCGCTTCCCATCGGTCAAAAGGGTCATGCTGCAAAAAGTGTCAAAACCAGAAATGCAGGACAGGCCATGGAGAAATGGCAGCCTTGCTACGCTGATGGGCGGGATGTAAATTGCCAACAGCCACTCTGAAGAAGTGTACGGTGTGTCCTGAAACATCGAAAAAACACAGTTATGGAGCATAGGGCACGTCCACTCATGGGCGTATAAATTGGGAAAACTAAAAATCAGCAAGACACAGGCACCACAAAGTTTAGGGCTGCTCTGTTGACAAGAACCTCCATTTCATGACACCTTAAATATCCCAGGAAAGAGAAAAATGGATAAAGAAGTTGTGGTCCTTATGTACAATGGAATATCACTCAGACATGAAATCAATGTCATAAGGCTAGTAGAAGCAAGATGAGTGGATTTAGGTACGACGATTCTAAGTGAAATAAGTCACACAGAAAAAGACACTTATCATAAGGTATCACTTATAGAGGGAATGTAAAAACCGCTACACTTGAACTGAATTACAAAACAGAACACAGTCACACGTTTAGAAAACACACTATGGCTGCTGAGCGGGAAAGGTGAGGTGGGGTGATGCATAAAACAAGGGTTTCAAATTCGCTCAGATACCGTTCCATACACGCAATATGTAATAGATAAGACCTACTCCTTGCTCAGTGAACAGGACTCAACACCCCGTATTCACCGCACAAGAATATATGTGACTAGTAAGAATCTTAAAACCTATGTATTGATATCTGTCTGGAAGTGAGTCAAGTGGGTGTAAAGCCGCATAAACACAGCCGTGAAAAGCAGCTAAACCCCATTATAAAAATAAATTACTTTTAAAAACCCGTAAAACAAAGACAGTGAAAGAGAGAGAAATTCTTACAAAATTCGTTCAGAGGCTGTGACGCAACCTGGATTGACCATATCTAGACCCACACCTGGATGAGACATAAGGGTGGACACTCTTGGTGCTGAGAGGTTGGGTGAGGTTGGGTGAGCAAACTCAGACCCTTTAAAGTAATACTGCGTGGTACCCGTCCCATGGGTCCCAAATCTCCAGGTTCAAGGGCATCTTCCTACATCGAAAACATGCATGAGAAACCCAGAAGATGGTACACCGTGTGATTTTGAAAGGTTTCTAAAACGCACCCCATTTCTCATCTCCTTGTGCTAGGGTTCACCTTTCCAGCTACTTTACTAGCAATCTCCCTACTTGGAGAATCAGCACCTTTAAGCTCCTGTTCCCTACAGGTTGCAATTTGTCCTGAGGATGAACGGGAAGAGGGGCAACCAATGAGAGACTAGATCTAGGTGTTGGGACAGGCACAGGTCACTCTATTTTCCCATCAGGAAGAAGAATTAAACACAGGCTCAGCCTGCCGCAGGGAACCAGAATAGGGCCTGAGGCAATCCCGTGCTTTTGCGGCCAGCTCCCAAAAAAGACAGTTGAAAAATGGAGCTCAGGGGCACTGCAATTTACAAACCTGCTGAGTTATAAATGATAACTCTCGTCCACAAATATATTGAGGGAAGGCAACGAAGAGGATTTGAAAGCAAGGCAGAATTGCAGGAAACAGGTTTCAGGAGGTAGATTCGAATCGCCTTTAAAGCACACGAAAAGTGGCAAAACGTCGACAGTGATGCCCTTGGCCAAAAAGGGCGTATGCGTTTTTTCCTGAATATATTCAGGAAAAAACGCATACGCCCTTTTTGGCCAAACAAGCAACATGGAAAGGCAAATAAGCGCTACAAAGAAGTTTCGCTTCCCATCGGTCAAAAGGGTCATGCTGCAAAAAGTGTCAAAACCAGAAATGCAGGACAGGCCATGGAGAAATGGCAGCCTTGCTACGCTGATGGGCGGGATGAAAATTGCCAACAGCCTCTCTGAAGTAGTGTACGGTGTGTCCTGAAACATCGAAAAAACACAGTTAGGGAGCATAGGGCACGTCCACTCATGGGCGTATAAATTGGGAAAACTAAAAATCAGCAAGACACAGGCACCCCAAAGTTTAGGGCTGCTCTGTTGACAAGAACCTCCACTTCATGACACCTTAAATATCCCAGGAAAGAGAAAAATGGATAAAGAAGTCGTGGTCCTTATGTACAATGGAATATCACTCAGACATGAAATCAATGTCATACGGCTAGTAGAAGCAAGATGAGTGGATTTAGGTACGACGATTCTAAGTGAAATAAGTCACACAGAAAAAGACACTTATCATAAGGTATCACTTATAGAGGGAATGTAAAAACCGCTACACTTGAACTGAATTACAAAACAGAACAGAGTCACACGTTTAGAAAACAAACTATGGCTGCTGAGCGGGAAAGGTGAGGTGGGGTGATGCGTAAAACAAGGGTTTCAAATTCGCTCAGATACCGTTCCATACACCCAATATGTAATAGACAAGACCTACTCCTTGCTCAGTGAACAGGACTCAACACCCCCTATTCACCGCACAAGAATATATGTGACTAGTAAGAATTTTAAAACCTATGTATTGATATCTGTCTGGAAGTGAGTCAAGTGGGTGTAAAGCCGCATAAACACAGCCGTGAAAAGCAGCTAAACCCCATTATAAAAATAAATTACTTTTAAAAACCCGTAAAACAAAGACAGTGAAAGAGAGAGAAATTCTTACAAAATTCGTTCAGAGGCTGTGATGCAACCTGGATTGACCATATCTAGACCCACACCTGGATGAGACATAAGGGTGGACACTCTTGGGGCTGAGAGGTTGGGTGAGGTTGGGTGAGCAAATGCAGACCCTTTAAAGTAATACTGCTTGGTACCCATCCCATGGGTCCCAAATCTCCAGGTTCAAGGGCATCTTCCTACATCGAAAACATGCATGAGAAACCCAGAAGATGGTACACCGTGTGATTTTGAAAGGTTTCTAATACGCACCTCATTTCTCATCTCCTTGTGCTCGGGTTCGCCTTTCCAGCTACTTTACTAGCAATCTCCCTACTTGGAGAATCAGCACCTTTAAGCTCCTGTTCCCTACAGGTTGCAATTTGTCCTGAGGATGAACGGGAAGAGGGGCAACCAATGAGAGACTAGATCTAGGTGTTGGGACAGGCACAGCTCACTCTATTTTCCCATCAGGAAGAAGAATTAAACACAGGCTCAGCCTGCCGCAGGGAACCAGAATAGGGCCTGAGGCAATCCCGTGCTTTTGCGGCCAGCTCCCAAAAAAGACAGTTGAAAAATGGAGCTCAGGGGCACTGCAATTTACAAACCTGCTGAGTTATAAATGATAACTCTCGTCCACAAATATATTGAGGGAAGGCAACGAAGAGGATTTGAAAGCAAGGCAGAATTGCAGGAAACAGGTTTCAGGAGGTAGATTCGAATCGCATTTAAAGCACATAAAAAGTGGCAAAACGTCGACAGTGATGCCCTTGGCCAAAAAGGGCGTATGCGTTTTTTCCTGAATATATTCAGGAAAAAACGCATACGCCCTTTTTGGCCAACCAAGCAACCTGGAAAGGCAAATCAGCGCTACAAAGAAGTCTCGCTTCCCATCGGTCAAAAGGGCCATGCTGCAAAAAGTGTCAAAACCAGAAATGCAGGACAGGCCATGGAGAAATGGCAGCCTTGCTACGCTGATGGGCGGGATGTAAATTGCCAACAGCCACTCTGGAGAAGTGTACGGTGTGTCATGAAACATCGAAAAAACACAGCTTAGGGAGCATAGGGCACGTCCACTCATGGGCGTATAAATTGGGACAACTAAAAATCAGCAAGACACAGGCACCCCAATGTTTAGGGCTGCTTTGTTGACAAGAACCTCCACTTCATGACACCTTAAATATCCCAGGAAAGAGAAAAATGGATAAAGAAGTTGTGGTCCTTTTGTACAAAGGAATATCACTCAGACATGATATCAATGTCATAAGGCTAGTAGAAGCAAGATGAGTGGATTTAGGTATGACGATTCTAAGTGAAATAAGTCACACAGAAAAAGACACTTATCATAAGCTCTCACTTATAGAGGGAATGTAAAAACCGCTACACTTGAACTGAATTACAAAACAGAACAGAGTCACACGTTTAGAAAACACACTATGGCTGCTTAACGGGAAAGGTGAGGTGGGGTGATGCATAAAACAAGGATTTCAAATTCGTTCAGATACCGTTCCATACACCCAATATGTAATAGACAAGACCTACTCCTTGCTCAGTGAACTGGACTCAACACCCCCTATTCACCGCACAAGAATATATCTGACTAGTAAGAATCGTAAAACCTATGTATTGATATCTCTCTGGAAGTGAGCCAAGTGGGTGTAAAGCTGCATAAACACAGCCGTGAAAAGCAGCTAAACCCCATTATAAAAATAAATTACTTTTAAAAACCCGTAAAACAAAGACAGTGAAAGAGAGAGAAATTCTTACAAAATTCGTTCAGAGGCTGTGATGCAAACTGGATTGACCATATCTAGACCCACAGCTGGATGAGACATAAGGGTGGACACTATTGGGGCTTAGAGGTTGGGTGAGGTTGGGTGAGCAAACGCAGACCCTTTAAAGTAATACTGTGTGGTACCCATCCCATGGGTCCCAAATCTCCAGGTTCAAGGGCATCTTCCTACATCGAAAACATGCATGAGAAACCCGGAAGATGGTACACCGTGTGATTTTGAAAGGTTTCTAAAACGCACCCCATTTCTCATCTCCTTGTGCTAGGGTTCGCCTTTCCAGCTACTTTAATAGCAATCTCCCTACTTGGAGAATCAGCACCTTTAAGCTCCTGTTCCCTACAGGTTGCAATTTGTCCTGAGGATGAACGGGAAGAGGGGCAACCAATGAGAGACTAGATCTAGGTGTTGGGACAGGCACAGGTCACTCTATTTTCCCATCAGGAAGAAGAATTAAACACAGGCTCAGCCTCCCGCCGGGAACCAGAATAGTGCCTGAGGCAATCCCGCGCTTTTGCGGCCAGCTCCCAAAAAAGCGAGTTGAAAAATGGAGCTCAGGGACACTGCAATTCAGAAACCCGCAGAGTTATAAATGATAACTGTCATCCACAGATATATTGAGGGAAGGCAACGAAGAGGATTTGAAAGCAGGGCAGAACTGCAGGAAACAGATTTCAGGAGGTAGATTCGAATCGCCTTTAAAGCACATGAAAAGCGGCAAAACGTCGACAATGATGCCCTTGGCCAAACAGGGCGTATGCGTTTTTTCCTGAATATATTCAGGAAAAAACGCATACGCCCTGTTTGGCCAACCAAGCAACCTGGAAAGGCTAATCAGCGCTACAAAGAAGTCTCGCTTCCCATCGGTCAAAAGTGCCATGCTGCAAAAAGTGTCCAAACCAGAAATGCAGGACAGGCCATGGAGAAATGGCAGCCTTGCTACGCTGATGGGCGGGATGTAAATTGCCAACAGCCACTCTGGAAAAGTGTACGGTGTGTCCTGAAACATCGAAAAAACACAGCTTAGGGAGCATAGGGCACGTCCACTCATGGGCGTATAAATTGGGAAAACTAAAAATCAGCAAGACACAGGCACCCCAAAGTTTAGGGCTGCTCTGTTGACAAGAACCTCCACTTCATGACACCTTAAATATCCCAGGAAAGAGAAAAATGGATAAAGAAGTTGTGGTCCTTATGTACAATGGAATATCACTCAGACATGAAATCAATGTCATAAGGCTAGTAGAAGCAAGATGAGTGGATTTAGGTACGATGATCTTAAGTGAAATAAGTCACACAGAAAAAGACACTTATCATAAGCTATCACTTATAGAGGGAATGTAAAAACCGCTACACTTGAACTGAATTACAAAACAGAACAGAGTCACACGTTTAGAAAACACACTATGGCTGCTGAGCGGGAAAGGTGCGGTGGGGTGATGCATAAAACAAGGGTTTCAAATTCGCTCAGATACCGTTCCATACACCCAATATGTAATAGACAAGACCTACTCCTTGCTCAGTGAACTGGACTCAACACCCCCTATTCACCGCACAAGAATATATGTGACTAGTAAGAATCTTAAAACCTATGTATTGATATCTGTCTGGAAGTGAGTCAAGTGGGTGTAAAGCCGCATAAACACAGCCGTGAAAAGCAGCTAAACCCCATTATAAAAATAAATTACTTTTAAAAACCCGTAAAACAAAGACAGTGAAAGAGAGAGAAATTCTTACACAATTCGTTCAGAGGCTGTGATGCAACCTGGATTGACATATCTAGACCCACAGCTGGATGAGACATAAGGGTGGACACTCTTGGGGCTGTAAGGTTGGGTGAGGTTGGGTGAGCAAACGCAGACCCTTTAAAGTAATACTGCCTGGTACCCATCCCATGGGTCCCAAATCTCCAGGTTCAAGGGCATCTGCCTACATCGAAAACATGCATGAGAAACCCAGAAGATGGTACACCGTGTGATTTTGAAAGTTTTCTAATACGCACCTCATTTCTCATCTCCTTGTGCTCGGGTTCGCCTTTCCAGCTACTTTACTAGCAATCTCCCTACTTGGAGAATCAGCACCTTTAAGCTCCTGTTCCCTACAGGTTGCAATTTGTCCTGAGGATGAACGGGAAGAGGGGCAACCAATGAGAGACTAGATCTAGGTGTTGGGACAGGCACAGGTCACTCTATTTCCCATCAGGAAGAAGAATTAACCACAGGCTAAGCCTGCCGCCCAGAAGCAGAATAGGGCCTGAGGCAATCCAGCGCTTTTGCGGCCAGCTCCCAAAAAAGCCAGTTGAAAAATGGAGCTCAAGGACACTGCAATTCAGAAACCCGCAGAGTTATGAATGATAACTCTCATCCACAGATATATTGAGGGAAGGCAACGAAGAGGATTTGAAAGCAAGGCAGAATTTCAGGAAACAGGTTTCAGGAGGTAGATTCGAATCGCCTTTAAAGCACATGAAAAGTGGCAAAACGTCGACAATGATGCCCTTGGCCAAACAGGGCGTATGCGTTTTTTCCTGAATATATTCAGGAAAAAACGCATACGCCCTGTTTGGCCAACCAAGCAACCTGGAAAGGCTAATCAGCGCTACAAAGAAATCTCGCTTCCCATCGGTCAAAAGGGCCATGCTGCAAAAAGTGTCAAAACCAGAAATGCAGGACAGGCCATGGAGAAATGGCAGCCTTGCTACGCTGATGGGCGGGATGTAAATTGCCAACAGCCACTCTGGAGAAGTGTACGGTGTGTCCTGAAACATCGAAAAAACACAGCTTAGGGAGCACAGGGCACGTCCTCTCATGGGCGTATATATTGGGAAAACTAAAAATCAGCAAGACACAGGCACCCCAAAGTTTAGGGCTGCTCTGTTGACAAGAACCTCCACTTCATGACACCTTAAATATCCCAGGAAAGACAAAAATGGATAAAGAAGTTGTGGTCCTTATGTACAATGGAATATCACTCAGACATGAAATCAATGTCATAAGGCTAGTAGAAGCAAGATGAGAGGATTTAGGTACGACGATTCTAAGTGAAATAAGTCACACAGAAAAAGACACTTATCATAAGCTATCACTTATAGAGGGAATGTAAAAACCGCTACACTTGAACTGAATTACAAAACAGAACAGAGTCACACGTTTAGAAAACACACTATGGCTGCTTAACGGGAAATGTGAGGTGGGGTGATGCATAAAACAAGGGTTTCAAATTCGCTCACATACCGTTCCATACACCCAATATGTAATAGACAAGACCTACTCCTTGCTCAGTGAACTGGACTCAACACCCCCTATTCACCGCACAAGAATATATGTGACTAGTAAGAATCTTAAAACCTATGTATTGATATCTGTCTGGAAGTGAGTCAAGTGGGTGTAAAGCCGCATAAACACAGCCGTGAAAAGCAGCTAAACCCCATTATAAAAATAAATTACTTTTAAAAACCCGTAAAACAAAGACAGTGAAAGAGAGAGAAATTCTTAAAAAATTCGTTCAGAGGCTGTGATGCAACCTGGATTGACCATATCTAGACCCACAGCTGGATGAGACATAAGGGTGGACACTCTTGGGGCTGAAAGTTTGGGTGAGGTTGGGTGAGCAAACGCAGACGCTTTAAGGTAATACTGCCTGGTACCCATCCCATGGGTCCCAAATCTCCAGGTTCAAGGGCATCTTCCTACATCGAAAACATGCATGAGAAACCCAGAAGATGGTACACCGTGTGATTTTGAAAGGTTTCTAATACGCACCTCATTTCTCATCTCCTTGTGCTCGGGTTCGCCTTTCCAGCTACTTTACAAGCAATCTCCCTACTTGGAGAATCAGCACCTTTAAGCTCCTGTTCCCTACAGGTTGCAATTTGTCCTGAGGATGAACGGAAAGAGGGGCAACCAATGAGAGACTAGATCTAGGTGTTGGGACAGGCACAGCTCACTCTATTTTCCCATTAGGAAGAAGAATTAACCACAGGCTCAGCCTGCCGCCCAGAAGCAGAATAGGGCCTGAGGCTATCCTGCGCTTTTGCGGTCAGCTCCCAAAAAAGCCAGTTGAAAAATGGAGCTCAGGGACACTGCAATTCAGAAACCCGCAGATCTATAAATGATAACTCTCTTCCACAGATATATTGAGGGAAGGCAACGAAGAGGATTTGAAAGCAAGGCAGAATTGCAGGAAACAGATTTCAGGAGGTAGATTCGAATCGCCTTTAAAGCACATGAAAAGCGGCAAAACGTCGACAATGATGCCCTTGGCCAAAAAGGGCGTATGCGTTTTTTCCTGAATATATTCAGGAAAAAACGCATACGCCCTTTTTGGCCAACCAAGCAACCTGGAAAGGCAAATCAGTGCTACAAAGAAGTCTCGCTTCCCATCGGTCAAAAGTGCCATGCTGCAAAAAGTGTCAAAACCAGAAATGCAGGACAGGCCATGGAGAAATGGCAGCCTTGCTACGCTGATGGGCGGGATGTAAATTGCCAACAGCCACTCTGGAAAAGTGTATGGTGTGTCCTGAAACATCGAAAAAACACAGCTTAGGGAGCATAGGGCACGTCCTCTCATGGGCGTATAAATTGGGAAAACTAAAAATCAGCAAGACACAGGCACCCCAAAGTTTAGGGCTGCTCTGTTGACAAGAACCTCCACTTCATGACACCTTAAATATCCCAGGAAAGAGAAAAATGGATAAAGAAGTTGTGGTCCTTATGTACAATGGAATATCACTCAGACATGAAATCAATGTTATAAGGCTAGTAGAAGCAAGATGAGTGGAGTTAGGTACGACGATTCTAAGTGAAATAAGTCACACAGAAAAAGACACTTATCATAAGCTATCACTTATAGAAGGAATGTAAAAACCGCTACACTTGAACTGAATTACAAAACAGAACAGAGTCACACATTTAGAAAACACACTGTGGCTGCTTAACGGGAAAGGTGAGGTGGGGTGATGCATAAAACAAGGGTTTCAAATTCGCTCAGATACCGTTCCATACACCCAATATGTAATAGACAATACCTACTCCTTGCTCAGTGAACTGGACTCAACACCCCCTATTCACCGCACAAGAATATATGTGACTAGTAAGAATCTTAAAACCTATGTATTGATATCTGTCTGGAAGTGAGTCAAGTGGGTGTAAAGCCGCATAAACACAGCCGTGAAAAGCAGCTAAACCCCATTATAAAAATAAATTACTTTTAAAAACCCGTAAAACAAAGACAGTGAAAGAGAGAGAAATTCTTACACAATTCGTTCAGAGGCTGTGATGCAACCTGGATTGACATATCTAGACCCACAGCTGGATGAGACATAAGGGTGGACACTCTTGGGGCTGAAAGGTTGGGTGAGGTTGGGTGAGCAAACGCAGACCCTTTAAAGTAATACTGCCTGGTACCCATCCCATGGGTCCCAAACCTCCAGGTTGAAGGGCATCTTCCTACATCGAAAACATGCATGAGAAACCCAGAAGATGGTACACCGTGTGATTTTGAAAGGTTTCTAATACGCACCTCATTTCTCAACTCCTTGTGCTCGGGTTCGCCTTTCCAGCTACTTTACTAGCAATCTCCCTACTTGGAGAATCAGCACCTTTAAGCTCCTGTCCCCTACAGGATGCAATTTGTCCTGAGGATGAACGGGAAGAGGGGCAACCAATGAGAGACTAGATCTATGTGTTGGGACAGGCACAGGTCACTCTATTTTTCCATCAGGAAGAAGAATTAACCACAGGCTCAGC
This sequence comes from Eschrichtius robustus, assembly GCF_028021215.1. NCBI lineage: Eukaryota > Metazoa > Chordata > Mammalia > Artiodactyla > Eschrichtiidae > Eschrichtius > Eschrichtius robustus. Next base: position 47,179 of record NW_027175328.1, read on the forward strand.
CTGCCGCCCAGAAGCAGAATAGGGCCTGAGGCAATCCCGCGCTTTTGCGGCCATCTCCCAAAAAAGCCAGTTGAAAAATGGAGCTCAGGGACACTGCAATTCACAAACCCGCAGAGCTATAAATGATAACTCTCATCCACAGATATATTGAGGGAAGGCAACGAAGAGGATTTGAAAGCAAGGCAGAATTTCAGGAAACAGGTTTCAGGAGGTAGATTCGAATCGCCTTTAAAGCATATGAAAAGTGGCAAAACGTCGACAATGATGCCCTTGGCCAAACAGGGCGTATGCGTTTTTTCCTGAATATATTCAGGAAAAAACGCATACGCCCTGTTTGGCCAACCAAGCAACCTGGAAAGGCTAATCAGCGCTACAAAGAAGTCTCGCTTCCCATCGGTCAAAAGTGCCATGCTGCAAAAAGTGTCCAAACCAGAAATGCAGGACAGGCCATGGAGAAATGGAAGCCTTGCTACGCTGATGGGCGGGATGTAAATTGCCAACAGCCACTCTGGAAAAGTGTACGGTGTGTCCTGAAACATCGAAAAAACACAGCTTAGGGAGCATAGGGCACGTCCACTCATGGGCGTATAAATTGGGAAAACTAAAAATCAGCAAGACACAGGCACCCCAAAGTTTAGGGCTGCTCTGTTGACAAGAACCTCCACTTCATGACACCTTAAATATCCCAGGAAAGAGAAAAATGGATAAAGAAGTTGTGGTCCTTATGTACAATGGAATATCACTCAGACATGAAATCAATGTCATAAGGCTAGTAGAAGCAAGATGAGTGGATTTAGGTACGATGATCCTAAGTGAAATAAGTCACACAGAAAAAGACACTTATCATAAGCTATCACTTATAGAGGGAATGTAAAAACCGCTACACTTGAACTGAATTACAAAACAGAACAGAGTCACACGTTTAGAAAACACACTATGGCTGCTTAACGGGAAAGGTGAGGTGGGGTGATGCATAAAACAAGGGTTTCAAATTCGCTCAGATACCGTTCCATACACCCAATATGTAATAGACAAGACCTACTCCTTGCTCAGTGAACTGGACTCAACACCCCCTATTCACCGCACAAGAATATATGTGACTAGTAAGAATCTTAAAACCTATGTATTGATATCTGTCTGGAAGTGAGTCACGTGGGTGTAAAGCCGCATAAACACAGCCGTGAAAAGCAGCTAAACCCCATTATAAAAATAAATTACTTTTAAAAACCCGTAAAACAAAGACAGTGAAAGAGAGAGAAATTCTTACAAAATTCGTTCAGAGGCTGTGATGCAACCTGGATTGACCATATCTAGACCCACAGCTGGATGAGACATAAGGGTGGACACTCTTGGAGCTGAAAGGTTGGGTGAGGTTGGGTGAGCAAACGCAGACCCTTTAAAGTAATACTGCCTGGTACCCATCCCATGGGTCCCAAATCTCCAGGTTCAAGGGCATCTGCCTACATCGAAAACATGCATGAGAAACCCAGAAGATGGTACACCGTGTGATTTTGAAAGGTTTCTAATACGCACCTCATTTCTCATCTCCTTGTACTCGGGTTCGCCTTTCCAGCTACTTTACTAGCAATCTCCCTACTTGGAGAATCAGCACCTTTAAGCTCCTGTTCCCTACAGGTTGCAATTTGTCCTGAGGATGAACGGGAAGAGGGGCAACCAATGAGAGACTAGATCTAGGTGTTGGGACAGGCACAGGTCACTCTATTTCCCATCAGGAAGAAGAATTAACCACAGGCTAAGCCTGCCGCCCAGAAGCAGAATAGGGCCTGAGGCAATCCCGCGCTTTTGCGGCCAGCTCCCAAAAAAGCCAGTTGAAAAATGGAGCTCAGGGACACTGCAATTCAGAAACCCGCAGAGTTATGAATGATAACTCTCATCCACAGATATATTGAGGGAAGGCAACGAAGAGGATTTGAAAGCAAGGCAGAATTGCAGGAAACAGATTTCAGGAGGTAGATTCGAATCGCCTTTAAAGCACATGAAAAGAGGCAAAACGTCAACAATGATGCCCTTGGCCAAAAAGGGCGTATGCGTTTTTTCCTGAATATATTCAAGAAAAAACGCATACGCCCTTTTTGGCCAACCAAGCAACCTGGAAAGGCAAATCAGTGCTACAAAGAAGTCTCGCTTCCCATCGGTCAAAAGTGCCATGCTGCAAAAAGTGTCCAAACCAGAAATGCAGGACAGGCCATGGAGAAATGGCAGCCTTGCTACGCTGATGGGCGGGATGTAAATTGCCAACAGCCACTCTGGAAAAGTGTATGGTGTGTCCTGAAACATCGAAAAAACACAGCTTAGGGAGCATAGGGCACGTCCCCTCATGGGCGTATAAATTGGGAAAACTAAAAATCAGCAAGACACAGGCACCCCAAAGTTTAGGGCTGCTCTGTTGACAAGAACCTCCACTTCATGACACCTTAAATATCCCAGGAAAGAGAAAAATGGATAAAGAAGTTGTGGTCCTTATGTACAATGGAATATCACTCAGACATGAAATCAATGTCATAAGGCTAGTAGAAGCAAGATGAGTGGATTTAGGTACGATGATCCTAAGTGAAATAAGTCACACAGAAAAAGACACTTATCATAAGCTATCACTTATAGAAGGAATGTAAAAACCGCTACACTTGAACTGAATTACAAAACAGAACAGAGTCACACATTTAGAAAACACACTGTGGCTGCTTAACGGGAAAGGTGAGGTGGGGTGATGCATAAAACAAGGGTTTCAAATTCGCTCAGATACCGTTCCATACACCCAATATGTAATAGACAATACCTACTCCTTGCTCAGTGAACTGGACTCAACACCCCCTATTCACCGCACAAGAATATATGTGACTAGTAAGAATCTTAAAACCTATGTATTGATATCTGTCTGGAAGTGAGTCAAGTGGGTGTAAAGCCGCATAAACACAGCCGTGAAAAGCAGCTAAACCCCATTATAAAAATAAATTACTTTTAAAAACCCGTAAAACAAAGACAGTGAAAGAGAGAGAAATTCTTACACAATTCGTTCAGAGGCTGTGATGCAACCTGGATTGACATATCTAGACCCACAGCTGGATGAGACATAAGGGTGGACACTCTTGGGGCTGAAAGGTTGGGTGAGGTTGGGTGAGCAAACGCAGACCCTTTAAAGTAATACTGCCTGGTACCCATCCCATGGGTCCCAAACCTCCAGGTTGAAGGGCATCTTCCTACATCGAAAACATGCATGAGAAACCCAGAAGTTGGTACACCGTGTGTTTTTGAAAGGTTTCTAATACGCACCTCATTTCTCATCTCCTTGTGCTCGGGTTCGCCTTTCCAGCTACTTTACTAGCAATCTCCCTACTTGGAGAATCAGCACCTTTAAGCTCCTGTTCCCTACAGGTTGCAATTTGTCCTGAGGATGAACGGGAAGAGGGGCAACCAATGAGAGACTAGATCTAGGTGTTGGGACAGGCACAGGTCACTCTATTTCCCATCAGGAAGAAGAATTAACCACAGGCTAAGCCTGCCGCCCAGAAGCAGAATAGGGCCTGAGGCAATCCCGCGCTTTTGCGGCCAGCTCCCAAAAAAGCCAGTTGAAAAATGGAGCTCAGGGCCACTGCAATTCAGAAACCCGCAGAGTTATGAATGATAACTCTCATCCACAGATATATTGAGGGAAGGCAACGAAGAGGATTTGAAAGCAAGGCAGAATTGCAGGAAACAGATTTCAGGAGGTAGATTCGAATCGCCTTTAAAGCACATGAAAAGAGGCAAAACGTCGACAATGATGCCCTTGGCCAAAAAGGGCGTATGCGTTTTTTCCTGAATATATTCAGGAAAAAACGCATACGCCCTTTTTGGCCAACCAAGCAACCTGGAAAGGCAAATCAGTGCTACAAAGAAGTCTCGCTTCCCATCGGTCAAAAGTGCCATGCTGCAAAAAGTGTCAAAACCAGAAATGCAGGACAGGCCATGGAGAAATGGCAGCCTTGCTACGCTGATGGGCGGGATGTAAATTGCCAACAGCCACTCTGGAAAAGTGTATGGTGTGTCCTGAAACATCGAAAAAACACAGCTTAGGGAGCATAGGGAACGTCCTCTCATGGGCGTATAAATTGGGAAAACTAAAAATCAGCAAGACATAGGCACCCCAAAGTTTAGGGCTGCTCTGTTGACAAGAACCTCCACTTCATGACACCTTAAATATCCCAGGAAAGAGAAAAATGGATAAAGAAGTTGTGGTCCTTATGTACAATGGAATATCACTCAGACATGAAATCAATGTCATAAGGCTAGTAGAAGCAAGATGAGTGGATTTAGGTACGATGATCCTAAGTGAAATAAGTCACACAGAAAAAGACACTTATCATAAGCTATCACTTATAGAAGGAATGTAAAAACCGCTACACTTGAACTGAATTACAAAACAGAACAGAGTCACACATTTAGAAAACACACTGTGGCTGCTTAACGGGAAAGGTGAGGTGGGGTGATGCATAAAACAAGGGTTTCAAATTCGCTCAGATACCGTTCCATACACCCAATATGTAATAGACAATACCTACTCCTTGCTCAGTGAACTGGACTCAACACCCCCTATTCACCGCACAAGAATATATGTGACTAGTAAGAATCTTAAAACCTATGTATTGATATCTGTCTGGAAGTGAGTCAAGTGGGTGTAAAGCCGCATAAACACAGCCGTGAAAAGCAGCTAAACCCCATTATAAAAATAAATTACTTTTAAAAACCCGTAAAACAAAGACAGTGAAAGAGAGAGAAATTCTTACATAATTCGTTCAGAGGCTGTGATGCAACCTGGATTGACATATCTAGACCCACAGCTGGATGAGACATAAGGGTGGACACTCTTGGGGCTGAAAGGTTGGGTGAGGTTGGGTGAGCAAACGCAGACCCTTTAAAGTAATACTGCCTGGTACCCATCCCATGGGTCCCAAATCTCCAGGTTGAAGGGCATCTTCCTACATCGAAAACATGCATGAGAAACCCAGAAGATGGTACACCGTGTGATTTTGAAAGGTTTCTAATACGCACCTCATTTCTCATCTCCTTGTGCTCGGGTTCGCCTTTCCAGCTACTTTACTAGCAATCTCCCTACTTGGAGAATCAGCACCTTTAAGCTCCTGTTCCCTACAGGTTGCAATTTGTCCTGAGGATGAACGGGAAGAGGGGCAACCAATGAGAGACTAGATCTAGGTGTTGGGACAGGCACAGGTCACTCTATTTCCCATCAGGAAGAAGAATTAACCACAGGCTAAGCCTGCCGCCCAGAAGCAGAATAGGGCCTGAGGCAATCGCGCGCTTTTGCGGCCAGCTCCCAAAAAAGCCAGTTGAAAAATGGAGCTCAGGGACACTGCAATTCAGAAACCCGCAGAGTTATGAATGATAACTCTCATCCACAGATATATTGAGGGAAGGCAACGAAGAGGATTTGAAAGCAAGGCAGAATTGCAGGAAACAGATTTCAGGAGGTAGATTCGAATCGCCTTTAAAGCACATGAAAAGCGGCAAAACGTCGACAATGATGCCCTTGGCCAAAAAGGGCGTATGCGTTTTTTCCTGAATATATTCAGGAAAAAACGCATACGCCCTTTTTGGCCAACCAAGCAACCTGGAAAGGCAAATCAGTGCTACAAAGAAGTCTCGCTTCCCATCGGTCAAAAGGGCCATGCTGCAAAAAGTGTCAAAACCAGAAATACAGGACAGGCCATGGAGAAATGGCAGCCTTGCTACGCTGATTGGCGGGATGTAAATTGCCAACAGCCACTCTGGAAAAGTGTATGGTGTGTCCTGAAACATCGAAAAAACACAGCTTAGGGAGCATAGGGCACGTCCACTCATGGGCGTATAAATTGGGAAAACTAAAAATCAGCAAGACACAGGCACCCCAAAGTTTAGGGCTGCTCTTTTGACAAGAACCTCCACTTCATGACACCTTAAATATCCCAGGAAAGAGAAAAATGGATAAAGAAGTTGTGGTCCTTATGTACAATGGAATATCACTCAGACATGAAATCAATGTCATAAGGCTAGTAGAAGCAAGATGAGTGGATTTAGGTACGATGATCCTAAGTGAAATAAGTCACACAGAAAAAGACACTTATCATAAGCTATCACTTATAGAGGGAATGTAAAAACCGCTACACTTGAACTGAATTACAAAACAGAACAGAGTCACACGTTTAGAAAACACACGATGGCTGCTTAACGGGAAAGGTGAGGTGGGGTGATGCATAAAACAAGGGTTTCAAATTCGCTCAGATACCGTTCCATACACCCAATATGTAATAGACAAGACCTACTCCTTGCTCAGTGAACTGGACTCAACACCCCCTATTCACCGCACAAGAATATATGTGACTAGTAAGAATCTTAAAACCTATGTATTGATATCTGTCTGGAAGTGAGTCAATTGGGTGTAAAGCCGCATAAACACAGCCGTGAAAAGCAGCTAAACCCCATTATAAAAATAAATTACTTTTAAAAACCCGTAAAACAAAGACAGTGAAAGAGAGAGAAATTCTTACAAAATTCGTTCAGAGGCTGTGATGCAACCTGGATTGACCATATCTAGACCCACAGCTGGATGAGACATAAGGTTGGACACTCTTGGGGCTGAAAGGTTTTGTGAGGTTGGGTGAGCAAACGCAGACCCTTTAAAGTAATACTGCCTGGTACCCATCCCATGGGTCCCAAATCTCCAGGTTCAAGGGCATCTTCCTACATCGAAAACATGCATGAGAACCCCAAAAGAGGGTACACCGTGTGATTTTAAATGGTTTCTAATACGCACCTCATTTCTCATCTCCTTGTGCTCGGGTTCGCCTTTCCAGCTACTTTACTAGCAATCTCCCTACTTGGAGAATCAGCACTTTTAAGCTCCTGTTCCCTACAGGTTGCAATTTGTCCTGAGGATGAACGGGAAGAGGGGCAACCAATGAGAGACTAGATCTAGGTGTTGGGACAGGCACAGGTCACTCTATTTTCCCATCAGGAAGAAGAATTAACCACAGGCTCAGCCTGCCGCCCAGAAGCAGAATAGGGCCTGAGGCAATCCCGCGCTTTTGCGGACAGCTCCCAAAAAAGCCAGTTGAAAAATGGAGCTCAGGGACACTGCAATTCACAAACCCGCAGAGCTATAAATGATAACTCTCATCCACAGATATATTGAGGGAAGGCAACGAAGAGGATTTCAAAGCAAGGCAGAATTGCAGGAAACAGGTTTCAGGAGGTACATTCGAATCGCCTTTAAAGCACATGAAAAGTGGCAAAACGTCGACAATGATGCCCTTGGCCAAACAGGGCGTATGCGTTTTTTCCTGAATATATTCAGGAAAAAACGCATACGCCCTGTTTGGCCAACCAAGCAACCTGGAAAGGCTAATCAGCGCTACAAAGAAGTCTCGCTTCCCATCGGTCAAAAGGGCCATGCTGCAAAAAGTGTCAAAACCAGAAATGCAGGACAGGCCATGGAGAAATGGCAGCCTTGCTACGCTGATGGGCGGGATGTAAATTGCCAACAGCCACTCTGGAAAAGTGTACGGTGTGTCCTGAAACATCGAAAAAACACAGCTTAGGGAGCATAGGGCACGTCCTCTCATGGGCGTATAAATTGGGAAAACTAAAAATCAGCAAGACACAGGCACCCTAAAGTTTAGGGCTGCTCTGTTGACAAGAACCTCCACTTCATGACATCTTAAATATCCCAGGAAAGAGAAAAATGGATGAAGAAGTTGTGGTCCTTATGTACAATGGAATATCACTCAGACATGAAATCAATGTCATAAGGCTAGTAGAAGCAAGATGAGTGGATTTAGGTACGACGATTCTAAGTGAAATAAGTCACACAGAAAAAGACACTTATCATAAGCTATCACTTATAGAGGGAATGTAAAAACCGCTACACTTGAACTGAATTACAAAACAGAACAGAGTCACACGTTTAGAAAACACACTATGGCTGCTTAACGGGAAAGGTGAGGTGGGGTGATGCATAAAACAAGGGTTTCAAATTCGCTCAGATACCGTTCCATACACCCAATATGTAATAGACAAGACCTACTCCTTGCTCAGTGAACTGGACTCAACACCCCCTATTCACCGCACAAGAATATATGTGACTAGTAAGAATCTTAAAACCTATGTATTGATATCTGTCTGGAAGTGAGTCAAGTGGGTGTAAAGCCGCATAAACACAGCCGTGAAAAGCAGCTAAACCCCATTATAAAAATAAATTACTTTTAAAAACCCGTAAAACAAAGACAGTGAAAGAGAGAGAAATTCTTACACAATTCGTTCAGAGGCTGTGATGCAACCTGGATTGACATATCTAGACCCACAGCTGGATGAGACATAAGGGTGGACACTCTTGGGGCTGAAAGGTTGGGTGAGGTTGGGTGAGCAAACGCAGACCCTTTAAAGTAATACTGCCTGGTACCCATCCCATGGGTCCCAAACCTCCAGGTTGAAGGGCATCTTCCTACATCGAAAACATGCATGAGAAACCCAGAAGTTGGTACACCGTGTGTTTTTGAAAGGTTTCTAATACGCACCTCATTTCTCATCTCCTTGTGCTCGGGTTCGCCTTTCCAGCTACTTTACTAGCAATCTCCCTACTTGGAGAATCAGCACCTTTAAGCTCCTGTTCCCTACAGGTTGCAATTTGTCCTGAGGATGAACGGGAAGAGGGGCAACCAATGAGAGACTAGATCTAGGTGTTGGGACAGGCACAGGTCACTCTATTTCCCATCAGGAAGAAGAATTAACCACAGGCTAAGCCTGCCGCCCAGAAGCAGAATAGGGCCTGAGGCAATCCCGCGCTTTTGCGGCCAGCTCCCAAAAAAGCCAGTTGAAAAATGGAGCTCAGGGCCACTGCAATTCAGAAACCCGCAGAGTTATGAATGATAACTCACATCCACAGATATATTGAGGGAAGGCAACGAAGAGGATTTGAAAGCAAGGCAGAATTGCAGGAAACAGATTTCAGGAGGTAGATTCGAATCGCCTTTAAAGCACATGAAAAGAGGCAAAACGTCGACAATGATGCCCTTGGCCAAAAAGGGCGTATGCGTTTTTTCCTGAATATATTCAGGAAAAAACGCATACGCCCTTTTTGGCCAACCAAGCAACCTGGAAAGGCAAATCAGTGCTACAAAGAAGTCTCGCTTCCCATCGGTCAAAAGTGCCATGCTGCAAAAAGTGTCAAAACCAGAAATGCAGGACAGGCCATGGAGAAATGGCAGCCTTGCTACGCTGATGGGCGGGATGTAAATTGCCAACAGCCACTCTGGAAAAGTGTATGGTGTGTCCTGAAACATCGAAAAAACACAGCTTAGGGAGCATAGGGAACGTCCTCTCATGGGCGTATAAATTGGGAAAACTAAAAATCAGCAAGACATAGGCACCCCAAAGTTTAGGGCTGCTCTGTTGACAAGAACCTCCACTTCATGACACCTTAAATATCCCAGGAAAGAGAAAAATGGATAAAGAAGTTGTGGTCCTTATGTACAATGGAATATCACTCAGACATGAAATCAATGTCATAAGGCTAGTAGAAGCAAGATGAGTGGATTTAGGTACGATGATCCTAAGTGAAATAAGTCACACAGAAAAAGACACTTATCATAAGCTATCACTTATAGAAGGAATGTAAAAACCGCTACACTTGAACTGAATTACAAAACAGAACAGAGTCACACATTTAGAAAACACACTGTGGCTGCTTAACGGGAAAGGTGAGGTGGGGTGATGCATAAAACAAGGGTTTCAAATTCGCTCAGATACCGTTCCATACACCCAATATGTAATAGACAATACCTACTCCTTGCTCAGTGAACTGGACTCAACACCCCCTATTCACCGCACAAGAATATATGTGACTAGTAAGAATCTTAAAACCTATGTATTGATATCTGTCTGGAAGTGAGTCAAGTGGGTGTAAAGCCGCATAAACACAGCCGTGAAAAGCAGCTAAACCCCATTATAAAAATAAATTACTTTTAAAAACCCGTAAAACAAAGACAGTGAAAGAGAGAGAAATTCTTACATAATTCGTTCAGAGGCTGTGATGCAACCTGGATTGACATATCTAGACCCACAGCTGGATGAGACATAAGGGTGGACACTCTTGGGGCTGAAAGGTTGGGTGAGGTTGGGTGAGCAAACGCAGACCCTTTAAAGTAATACTGCCTGGTACCCATCCCATGGGTCCCAAATCTCCAGGTTGAAGGGCATCTTCCTACATCGAAAACATGCATGAGAAACCCAGAAGATGGTACACCGTGTGATTTTGAAAGGTTTCTAATACGCACCTCATTTCTCATCTCCTTGTGCTCGGGTTCGCCTTTCCAGCTACTTTACTAGCAATCTCCCTACTTGGAGAATCAGCACCTTTAAGCTCCTGTTCCCTACAGGTTGCAATTTGTCCTGAGGATGAACGGGAAGAGGGGCAACCAATGAGAGACTAGATCTAGGTGTTGGGACAGGCACAGGTCACTCTATTTCCCATCAGGAAGAAGAATTAACCACAGGCTAAGCCTGCCGCCCAGAAGCAGAATAGGGCCTGAGGCAATCGCGCGCTTTTGCGGCCAGCTCCCAAAAAAGCCAGTTGAAAAATGGAGCTCAGGGACACTGCAATTCAGAAACCCGCAGAGTTATGAATGATAACTCTCATCCACAGATATATTGAGGGAAGGCAACGAAGAGGATTTGAAAGCAAGGCAGAATTGCAGGAAACAGATTTCAGGAGGTAGATTCGAATCGCCTTTAAAGCACATGAAAAGCGGCAAAACGTCGACAATGATGCCCTTGGCCAAAAAGGGCGTATGCGTTTTTTCCTGAATATATTCAGGAAAAAACGCATACGCCCTTTTTGGCCAACCAAGCAACCTGGAAAGGCAAATCAGTGCTACAAAGAAGTCTCGCTTCCCATCGGTCAAAAGGGCCATGCTGCAAAAAGTGTCAAAACCAGAAATACAGGACAGGCCATGGAGAAATGGCAGCCTTGCTACGCTGATTGGCGGGATGTAAATTGCCAACAGCCACTCTGGAAAAGTGTATGGTGTGTCCTGAAACATCGAAAAAACACAGCTTAGGGAGCATAGGGCACGTCCACTCATGGGCGTATAAATTGGGAAAACTAAAAATCAGCAAGACACAGGCACCCCAAAGTTTAGGGCTGCTCTTTTGACAAGAACCTCCACTTCATGACACCTTAAATATCCCAGGAAAGAGAAAAATGGATAAAGAAGTTGTGGTCCTTATGTACAATGGAATATCACTCAGACATGAAATCAATGTCATAAGGCTAGTAGAAGCAAGATGAGTGGATTTAGGTACGATGATCCTAAGTGAAATAAGTCACACAGAAAAAGACACTTATCATAAGCTATCACTTATAGAGGGAATGTAAAAACCGCTACACTTGAACTGAATTACAAAACAGAACAGAGTCACACGTTTAGAAAACACACGATGGCTGCTTAACGGGAAAGGTGAGGTGGGGTGATGCATAAAACAAGGGTTTCAAATTCGCTCAGATACCGTTCCATACACCCAATATGTAATAGACAAGACCTACTCCTTGCTCAGTGAACTGGACTCAACACCCCCTATTCACCGCACAAGAATATATGTGACTAGTAAGAATCTTAAAACCTATGTATTGATATCTGTCTGGAAGTGAGTCAATTGGGTGTAAAGCCGCATAAACACAGCCGTGAAAAGCAGCTAAACCCCATTATAAAAATAAATTACTTTTAAAAACCCGTAAAACAAAGACAGTGAAAGAGAGAGAAATTCTTACAAAATTCGTTCAGAGGCTGTGATGCAACCTGGATTGACCATATCTAGACCCACAGCTGGATGAGACATAAGGTTGGACACTCTTGGGGCTGAAAGGTTTTGTGAGGTTGGGTGAGCAAACGCAGACCCTTTAAAGTAATACTGCCTGGTACCCATCCCATGGGTCCCAAATCTCCAGGTTCAAGGGCATCTTCCTACATCGAAAACATGCATGAGAACCCCAAAAGAGGGTACACCGTGTGATTTTAAATGGTTTCTAATACGCACCTCATTTCTCATCTCCTTGTGCTCGGGTTCGCCTTTCCAGCTACTTTACTAGCAATCTCCCTACTTGGAGAATCAGCACTTTTAAGCTCCTGTTCCCTACAGGTTGCAATTTGTCCTGAGGATGAACGGGAAGAGGGGCAACCAATGAGAGACTAGATCTAGGTGTTGGGACAGGCACAGGTCACTCTATTTTCCCATCAGGAAGAAGAATTAACCACAGGCTCAGCCTGCCGCCCAGAAGCAGAATAGGGCCTGAGGCAATCCCGCGCTTTTGCGGACAGCTCCCAAAAAAGCCAGTTGAAAAATGGAGCTCAGGGACACTGCAATTCACAAACCCGCAGAGCTATAAATGATAACTCTCATCCACAGATATATTGAGGGAAGGCAACGAAGAGGATTTCAAAGCAAGGCAGAATTGCAGGAAACAGGTTTCAGGAGGTACATTCGAATCGCCTTTAAAGCACATGAAAAGTGGCAAAACGTCGACAATGATGCCCTTGGCCAAACAGGGCGTATGCGTTTTTTCCTGAATATATTCAGGAAAAAACGCATACGCCCTGTTTGGCCAACCAAGCAACCTGGAAAGGCTAATCAGCGCTACAAAGAAGTCTCGCTTCCCATCGGTCAAAAGGGCCATGCTGCAAAAAGTGTCAAAACCAGAAATGCAGGACAGGCCATGGAGAAATGGCAGCCTTGCTACGCTGATGGGCGGGATGTAAATTGCCAACAGCCACTCTGGAAAAGTGTACGGTGTGTCCTGAAACATCGAAAAAACACAGCTTAGGGAGCATAGGGCACGTCCTCTCATGGGCGTATAAATTGGGAAAACTAAAAATCAGCAAGACACAGGCACCCTAAAGTTTAGGGCTGCTCTGTTGACAAGAACCTCCACTTCATGACATCTTAAATATCCCAGGAAAGAGAAAAATGGATGAAGAAGTTGTGGTCCTTATGTACAATGGAATATCACTCAGACATGAAATCAATGTCATAAGGCTAGTAGAAGCAAGATGAGTGGATTTAGGTACGACGATTCTAAGTGAAATAAGTCACACAGAAAAAGACACTTATCATAAGCTATCACTTATAGAGGGAATGTAAAAACCGCTACACTTGAACTGAATTACAAAACAGAACAGAGTCACACGTTTAGAAAACACACTATGGCTGCTTAACGGGAAAGGTGAGGTGGGGTGATGCATAAAACAAGGGTTTCAAATTCGCTCAGATACCGTTCCATACACCCAATATGTAATAGACAAGACCTACTCCTTGCTCAGTGAACTGGACTCAACACCCCCTATTCACCGCACAAGAATATATGTGACTAGTAAGAATCTTAAAACCTATGTATTGATATCTGTCTGGAAGTGAGTCAAGTGGGTGTAAAGCCGCATAAACACAGCCGTGAAAAGCAGCTAAACCCCATTATAAAAATAAATTACTTTTAAAAACCCGTAAAACAAAGACAGTGAAAGAGAGAGAAATTCTTACACAATTCGTTCAGAGGCTGTGATGCAACCTGGATTGACATATCTAGACCCACAGCTGGATGAGACATAAGGGTGGACACTCTTGGGGCTGAAAGGTTGGGTGAGGTTGGGTGAGCAAACGCAGACCCTTTAAAGTAATACTGCCTGGTACCCATCCCATGGGTCCCAAACCTCCAGGTTGAAGGGCATCTTCCTACATCGAAAACATGCATGAGAAACCCAGAAGTTGGTACACCGTGTGTTTTTGAAAGGTTTCTAATACGCACCTCATTTCTCATCTCCTTGTGCTCGGGTTCGCCTTTCCAGCTACTTTACTAGCAATCTCCCTACTTGGAGAATCAGCACCTTTAAGCTCCTGTTCCCTACAGGTTGCAATTTGTCCTGAGGATGAACGGGAAGAGGGGCAACCAATGAGAGACTAGATCTAGGTGTTGGGACAGGCACAGGTCACTCTATTTCCCATCAGGAAGAAGAATTAACCACAGGCTAAGCCTGCCGCCCAGAAGCAGAATAGGGCCTGAGGCAATCCCGCGCTTTTGCGGCCAGCTCCCAAAAAAGCCAGTTGAAAAATGGAGCTCAGGGCCACTGCAATTCAGAAACCCGCAGAGTTATGAATGATAACTCACATCCACAGATATATTGAGGGAAGGCAACGAAGAGGATTTGAAAGCAAGGCAGAATTGCAGGAAACAGATTTCAGGAGGTAGATTCGAATCGCCTTTAAAGCACATGAAAAGAGGCAAAACGTCGACAATGATGCCCTTGGCCAAAAAGGGCGTATGCGTTTTTTCCTGAATATATTCAGGAAAAAACGCATACGCCCTTTTTGGCCAACCAAGCAACCTGGAAAGGCAAATCAGTGCTACAAAGAAGTCTCGCTTCCCATCGGTCAAAAGTGCCATGCTGCAAAAAGTGTCAAAACCAGAAATGCAGGACAGGCCATGGAGAAATGGCAGCCTTGCTACGCTGATGGGCGGGATGTAAATTGCCAACAGCCACTCTGGAAAAGTGTATGGTGTGTCCTGAAACATCGAAAAAACACAGCTTAGGGAGCATAGGGAACGTCCTCTCATGGGCGTATAAATTGGGAAAACTAAAAATCAGCAAGACATAGGCACCCCAAAGTTTAGGGCTGCTCTGTTGACAAGAACCTCCACTTCATGACACCTTAAATATCCCAGGAAAGAGAAAAATGGATAAAGAAGTTGTGGTCCTTATGTACAATGGAATATCACTCAGACATGAAATCAATGTCATAAGGCTAGTAGAAGCAAGATGAGTGGATTTAGGTACGATGATCCTAAGTGAAATAAGTCACACAGAAAAAGACACTTATCATAAGCTATCACTTATAGAAGGAATGTAAAAACCGCTACACTTGAACTGAATTACAAAACAGAACAGAGTCACACATTTAGAAAACACACTGTGGCTGCTTAACGGGAAAGGTGAGGTGGGGTGATGCATAAAACAAGGGTTTCAAATTCGCTCAGATACCGTTCCATACACCCAATATGTAATAGACAATACCTACTCCTTGCTCAGTGAACTGGACTCAACACCCCCTATTCACCGCACAAGAATATATGTGACTAGTAAGAATCTTAAAACCTATGTATTGATATCTGTCTGGAAGTGAGTCAAGTGGGTGTAAAGCCGCATAAACACAGCCGTGAAAAGCAGCTAAACCCCATTATAAAAATAAATTACTTTTAAAAACCCGTAAAACAAAGACAGTGAAAGAGAGAGAAATTCTTACACAATTCGTTCAGAGGCTGTGATGCAACCTGGATTGACATATCTAGACCCACAGCTGGATGAGACATAAGGGTGGACACTCTTGGGGCTGAAAGGTTGGGTGAGGTTGGGTGAGCAAACGCAGACCCTTTAAAGTAATACTGCCTGGTACCCATCCCATGGGTCCCAAATCTCCAGGTTGAAGGGCATCTTCCTACATCGAAAACATGCATGAGAAACCCAGAAGATGGTACACCGTGTGATTTTGAAAGGTTTCTAATACGCACCTCATTTCTCATCTCCTTGTGCTCGGGTTCGCCTTTCCAGCTACTTTACTAGCAATCTCCCTACTTGGAGAATCAGCACCTTTAAGCTCCTGTTCCCTACAGGTTGCAATTTGTCCTGAGGATGAACGGGAAGAGGGGCAACCAATGAGAGACTAGATCTAGGTGTTGGGACAGGCACAGGTCACTCTATTTCCCATCAGGAAGAAGAATTAACCACAGGCTAAGCCTGCCGCCCAGAAGCAGAATAGGGCCTGAGGCAATCGCGCGCTTTTGCGGCCAGCTCCCAAAAAAGCCAGTTGAAAAATGGAGCTCAGGGACACTGCAATTCAGAAACCCGCAGAGTTATGAATGATAACTCTCATCCACAGATATATTGAGGGAAGGCAACGAAGAGGATTTGAAAGCAAGGCAGAATTGCAGGAAACAGATTTCAGGAGGTAGATTCGAATCGCCTTTAAAGCACATGAAAAGCGGCAAAACGTCGACAATGATGCCCTTGGCCAAAAAGGGCGTATGCGTTTTTTCCTGAATATATTCAGGAAAAAACGCATACGCCCTTTTTGGCCAACCAAGCAACCTGGAAAGGCAAATCAGTGCTACAAAGAAGTCTCGCTTCCCATCGGTCGAAAGGGCCATGCTGCAAAAAGTGTCAAAACCAGAAATACAGGACAGGCCATGGAGAAATGGCAGCCTTGCTACGCTGATTGGCGGGATGTAAATTGCCAACAGCCACTCTGGAAAAGTGTATGGTGTGTCCTGAAACATCGAAAAAACACAGCTTAGGGAGCATAGGGCACGTCCACTCATGGGCGTATAAATTGGGAAAACTAAAAATCAGCAAGACACAGGCACCCCAAAGTTTAGGGCTGCTCTTTTGACAAGAACCTCCACTTCATGACACCTTAAATATCCCAGGAAAGAGAAAAATGGATAAAGAAGTTGTGGTCCTTATGTACAATGGAATATCACTCAGACATGAAATCAATGTCATAAGGCTAGTAGAAGCAAGATGAGTGGATTTAGGTACGATGATCCTAAGTGAAATAAGTCACACAGAAAAAGACACTTATCATAAGCTATCACTTATAGAGGGAATGTAAAAACCGCTACACTTGAACTGAATTACAAAACAGAACGGAGTCACACGTTTAGAAAACACACGATGGCTGCTTAACGGGAAAGGTGAGGTGGGGTGATGCATAAAACAAGGGTTTCAAATTCGCTCAGATACCGTTCCATACACCCAATATGTAATAGACAAGACCTACTCCTTGCTCAGTGAACTGGACTCAACACCCCCTATTCACCGCACAAGAATATATGTGACTAGTAAGAATCTTAAAACCTATGTATTGATATCTGTCTGGAAGTGAGTCAATTGGGTGTAAAGCCGCATAAACACAGCCGTGAAAAGCAGCTAAACCCCATTATAAAAATAAATTACTTTTAAAAACCCGTAAAACAAAGACAGTGAAAGAGAGAGAAATTCTTACAAAATTCGTTCAGAGGCTGTGATGCAACCTGGATTGACCATATCTAGACCCACAGCTGGATGAGACATAAGGTTGGACACTCTTGGGGCTGAAAGGTTTTGTGAGGTTGGGTGAGCAAACGCAGACCCTTTAAAGTAATACTGCCTGGTACCCATCCCATGGGTCCCAAATCTCCAGGTTCAAGGGCATCTTCCTACATCGAAAACATGCATGAGAACCCCAAAAGAGGGTACACCGTGTGATTTTAAATGGTTTCTAATACGCACCTCATTTCTCATCTCCTTGTGCTCGGGTTCGCCTTTCCAGCTACTTTACTAGCAATCTCCCTACTTGGAGAATCAGCACTTTTAAGCTCCTGTTCCCTACAGGTTGCAATTTGTCCTGAGGATGAACGGGAAGAGGGGCAACCAATGAGAGACTAGATCTAGGTGTTGGGACAGGCACAGGTCACTCTATTTTCCCATCAGGAAGAAGAATTAACCACAGGCTCAGCCTGCCGCCCAGAAGCAGAATAGGGCCTGAGGCAATCCCGCGCTTTTGCGGACAGCTCCCAAAAAAGCCAGTTGAAAAATGGAGCTCAGGGACACTGCAATTCACAAACCCGCAGAGCTATAAATGATAACTCTCATCCACAGATATATTGAGGGAAGGCAACGAAGAGGATTTCAAAGCAAGGCAGAATTGCAGGAAACAGGTTTCAGGAGGTACATTCGAATCGCCTTTAAAGCACATGAAAAGTGGCAAAACGTCGACAATGATGCCCTTGGCCAAACAGGGCGTATGCGTTTTTTCCTGAATATATTCAGGAAAAAACGCATACGCCCTGTTTGGCCAACCAAGCAACCTGGAAAGGCTAATCAGCGCTACAAAGAAGTCTCGCTTCCCATCGGTCAAAAGGGCCATGCTGCAAAAAGTGTCAAAACCAGAAATGCAGGACAGGCCATGGAGAAATGGCAGCCTTGCTACGCTGATGGGCGGGATGTAAATTGCCAACAGCCACTCTGGAAAAGTGTACGGTGTGTCCTGAAACATCGAAAAAACACAGCTTAGGGAGCATAGGGCACGTCCTCTCATGGGCGTATAAATTGGGAAAACTAAAAATCAGCAAGACACAGGCACCCTAAAGTTTAGGGCTGCTCTGTTGACAAGAACCTCCACTTCATGACATCTTAAATATCCCAGGAAAGAGAAAAATGGATGAAGAAGTTGTGGTCCTTATGTACAATGGAATATCACTCAGACATGAAATCAATGTCATAAGGCTAGTAGAAGCAAGATGAGTGGATTTAGGTACGACGATTCTAAGTGAAATAAGTCACACAGAAAAAGACACTTATCATAAGCTATCACTTATAGAGGGAATGTAAAAACCGCTACACATGAACTGAATTACAAAACAGAACAGAGTCACACGTTTAGAAAACACACTATGGCTGCTTAACGGGAAAGGTGAGGTGGGGTGATGCATAAAACAAGGGTTTCAAATTCGCTCAGATACCGTTCCATACACCCAATATGTAATAGACAAGACCTACTCCTTGCTCAGTGAACTGGACTCAACACCCCCTATTCACCGCACAAGAATATATGTGACTAGTAAGAATCTTAAAACCTATGTATTGATATCTGTCTGGAAGTGAGTCAAGTGGGTGTAAAGCCGCATAAACACAGCCGTGAAAACAGCTAAACCCCATTATAAAAATAAATTACTTTTAAAAACCCGTAAAACAAAGACAGTGAAAGAGAGAGAAATTCTTACAAAATTCTTTCAGAGGCTGTGATGCAACCTGGATTGACCATATCTAGACCCACAGCTGGATGAGACATAAGGGTGGACAATCTTGGGGCTGAAAGTTTGGGTGAGGTTGGGTGAGCAAACGCACACCCTTTAAAGTAATACTGCCTGGTACCCATCCCATGGGTCCCAAATCTCCAGGTTCAAGGGCATCTTCCTACATCGAAAACATGCATGAGAAACCCAGAAGATGGTACACCGTGTGATTTTGAAAGGTTTCTAATACGCACCTCATTTCTCATCTCCTTGTGCTCGGGTTCGCCTTTCCAGCTACTTTACTAGCAATCTCCCTACTTGGGGAATCAGCACCTTTAAGCTCCTGTTCCCTACAGGTTGCAATTTGTCCTGAGGATGAACGGGAAGAGGGGCAACAAATGAGAGACTAGATCTAGGTTTTGGGACAGGCACAGGTCACTCTATTTCCCATCAGGAAGAAGAATTAACCACAGGCTAAGCCTGCCGCCCAGAAGCAGAATAGGGCCTGAGGCAATCCCGCACTTTTGCGGCCAGCTCCCAAAAAAGCCAGTTGAAAAATGGAGCTCAGAGACACTGCAATTCAGAAACCCGCAGAGTTATGAATGATAACTCTCATCCACAGATATATTGAGGGAAGGCAACGAAGAGGATTTGAAAGCAAGGCAGAATTGCAGGAAACAGATTTCAGGAGGTAGATTCGAATCGCCTTTAAAGCACATGAAAATCGCAAAACGTCGACAATGATGCCCTTGGCCAAAAAGGGCGTATGCGTTTTTTCCTGAATATATTCAGGAAAAAACGCATACGCCCTTTTTGGCCAACCAAGCAACCTGGAAAGGCAAATCAGTGCTACAAAGAAGTCTCGCTCCCCATTGGTCAAAAGTGCCATGCTGCAAAAAGTGTCAAAACCAGAAATGCAGGACAGGCCATGGAGAAATGGCAGCCTTGCTACGCTGATGGGCGGAATGTAAATTGCCAACAGCCACTCTGGAGAAGTGTACGGTGTGTCCTGAAACATCGAAAAAACACAGCTTAGGGAGCATAGGGCACGTCCACTCATGGGCGTATAAATTGGGAAAACTAAAAATCAGCAAGACACAGGCACCCCAAAGTTTAGGGCTGCTCTGTTGACAAGAACCTCCACTTCATGACACCTTAAATATCCCAGGAAAGAGAAAAATGGATAAAGAAGTTGTGGTCCTTATGTACAATGGAATATCACTCAGACATGAAATCAATGTCATAAGGCTAGTAGAAGCAAGATGAGTGGATTTAGGTACGATGATTCTAAGTGAAATAAGTCACACAGAAAAAGACACTTATCATAAGCTATCACTTATAGAGGGAATGTAAAAACCGCTACACTTGAACTGAATTACAAAACAGAACAGAGTCACACGTGTAGAAAACACACGATGGCTGCTTAACGGGAAAGGTGAGGTGGGGTGATGCATAAAACAAGGGTTTCAAATTCGCTCAGATACCGTTCCATACACCCAATATGTAATATACAAGACCTACTCCTTGCTCAGTGAACTGGATTCAACACCCCCTATTCACCGCACAAGAATATATGTGACTAGTAAGAATCTTAAAACCTATGTATTGATATCTGTCTGGAAGTGAGTCAAGTGGGTGTAAAGCCGCATAAATACAGCCGTGAAAAGCAGCTAAACCCCATTATAAAAATAAATTACTTTTAAAAACCCGTAAAACAAGACAGTGAAAGAGAGAGAAATTCTTACAAAATTCGTTCAGAGGCTGTGATGCAACCTGGATTGACCATATCTAGACCCACAGCTGGATGAGACATAAGGGTGGACACTCTTGGGGCTGAAACGTTGGGTGAGGTTGGGTGAGCAAACGCAGACCCTTTAAAGTAATACTGCCTGGTACCCATCCCATGGGTCCCAAATCTCCAGGTTCAAGGGCATCTTCCTACATCGAAAACATGCATGAGAAACCCAGAAGATGGTACACCGTGTGATTTTGAAAGGTTTCTAATACGCACCTCATTTCTCATCTCCTTGTGCTCGGGTTCGCCTTTCCAGCTATTTTACTAGCAATCTCCCTACTTGGAGAATCAGCACCTTTAAGCTCCTGTCCCCTACAGGATGCAATTTGTCCTGAGGATGAACGGGAAGAGGGGCAACCAATGAGAGACTAGATCTATGTGTTGGGACAGGCACAGGTCACTCTATTTTCCCATCGGGAAGAAGAATTAACCACAGGCTCAGCCTGCCGCCCAGAAGCAGAATAGGGCCTGAGGAAATACCGAGCTTTTGCGGACAGCTCCCAAAAAAGCCAGTTGAAAAATGGAGCTCAGGGACACTGCAATTCACAAACCCGCAGAGCTATAAATGATAACTCTCATCCACAGATATATTGAGGGAAGGCAACGAAGAGGATTTCAAAGCAAGGCAGAATTGCAGGAAACAGGTTTCAGGAGGTAGATTCGAATCGCCTTTAAAGCATATGAAAAGCGGCAAAACGTCGACAATGATGCCCTTGGCCAAACAGGGCGTATGCGTTTTTTCCTGAATATATTCAGGAAAAAACGCATACGCCCTGTTTGGCCAACCAAGCAACCTGGAAAGGCAAATCAGTGCTACAAAGAAGTCTCGCTTCCCATCGGTCTAAAGTGCCATGCTGCAAAAAGTGTCAAAACCAGAAATGCAGGACAGGCCATGGAGAAATGGCAGCCTTGCTACGCTGATGGGCGGGATGTAAATTGCCAACAGCCACTCTGGAAAAGTGTATGGTGTGTCCTGAAACATCGAAAACACACAGCTTAGGGAGCATAGGGCACGTCCACTCATGGGCGTATAAATTGGGAAAACTAAAAATCAGCAAGACACAGGCACCCCAAAGTTTAGGGCAGCTCTTTTGACAAGAACCTCCACTTCATGACACCTTAAATATCCCAGGAAAGAGAAAAATGGATAAAGAAGTTGTGGTCCTTATGTACAATGGAATATCACTCAGACATGAAATCAATGTCATAAGGCTAGTAGAAGCAAGATGAGTGGATTTAGGTACGATGATCCTAAGTGAAATAAGTCACACAGAAAAAGACACTTATCATAAGCTATCACTTATAGAGGGAATGTAAAAACCGCTACACTTGAACTGAATTACAAAACAGAACAGAGTCACACGTTTAGAAAACACACGATGGCTGCTTAACGGGAAAGGTGAGGTGGGGTGATGCATAAAACAAGGGTTTCAAATTCGCTCAGATACCGTTCCATACACCCAATATGTAATAGACAAGGCCTACTCCTTGCTCAGTGAACTGGACTCAACACCCCCTATTCACCGCACAAGAATATATCTGACTAGTAAGAATCGTAAAACCTATGTATTGATATCTCTCTGGAAGTGAGCCAAGTGGGTGTAAAGCCGCATAAACACAGCCGTGAAAAGCAGCTAAACCCCATTATAAAAATAAATTACTTTTAAAAACCCGTAAAACAAAGACAGTGAAAGAGAGAGAAATTCTTACAAAATTCGTTCAGGGGCTGTGATGCAACCTGGATTGACCATATCTCGACCCAAACCTGGATGAGACATAAGGGTGGACACTCTTGGGGCTGAGAGGTTGGGTGAGGTTGGGTGAGCAAACTCAGACCCTTTAAAGTAATACTGCGTGGTACCCATCCCATGGGTTCCAAATCTCCAGGATCAAGGGCATCTTCCTACATCGAAAACATGCATGAGAAACCCAGAAGATGGTACACCGTGTGATTTTGAAAGGTTTCTAAAACGCACCCCATTTCTCATCTCCTTGTGCTAGGGTTCGCCTTTCCAGCTACTTTACTAGCAATCTCCCTACTTGGAGAATCAGCACCTTTAAGCTCCTGTTCCCTACAGGTTGCAATTTGTCCTGAGGATGAACGGGAAGAGGGGCAACCAATGAGAGACTAGATCTAGGTGCTGGGACAGGCACAGGTCACTCTATTTTCCCATCAGGAAGAAGAATTAACCACAGGTTCAGCCTGCCGCCGGGAACCAGAATAGGGCCTGAGGCAATCCCGTGCTTTTGCGGCCAGCTCCCAAAAAAGCGAGTTGAAAAATGGAGCTCAGGGACACTGCAATTCACAAACCCGCAGAGTTATACATGATAACTCTCGTCCACAAATATATTGAGGGAAGGCAACGAAGAGGATTTGAAAGCAAGGCAGAATTGCAGGAAACAGGTTTCAGGAGGTAGATTCGAATCGCCTTTAAAGCACATGAAATGTGGCAAAACGTCGACAAAGATGACCTTGGCCAAAACGGTCGTATGCGTTGTTTCCTGAATATATTCAGGAAAAAACGCATACGCCCTTTTTGGCCAACCAAGCTACCTGGAAAGGCAAATAAGCGCTACCAAGAATTCTCGCTTCCCATCGGTCAAAAGGGCCATGCTGCAAAAATTTTCAAAACCAGAAATGCAGGACAGGCCATGGAGAAATGGCAGCCTTGCTACGCTGATGGGCGGGATGTAAATTGCCAACAGCCACTCTGGAGAAGTGTACGGTGTGTCCTGAAACATCGAAAAAACAGCTTAGGGAACATAGGGCACGTCCACTCATGGGCGTATAAATTGGGAAAACTAAAAATCAGCAAGACACAGGCACCCCAATGTTTAGGGCTGCTATGTTGACAAGAACCTCCACTTCATGACACCTTAAATATCCCAGGAAAGAGAAAAATGGATAAAGAAGTTGTGGTCCTTATGTACAAAGGAATATCACTCAGACATGAAATCAATGTCATAAGGCTAGTAGAAGCAAGATGAGTGGATTTAGGTATGACGATTCTAAGTGAAATAAGTCACACAGAAAAATACCCTTATCATAAGCTATCACTTATAGAGGGAATGTAAAAACCGCAACACTTGAACTGAATTACAAAAGAGAACAGAGTCACACGTTTAGAAAACACACTATGGCTGCTTAACGGGAAAGGTGAGGTGGGGTGATGCATAAAACAAGGGTTTCAAATTCGCTCAGATACCGTTCCATACACCCAATATGTAATAGAAAAGGCCTACTCCTTGCTCAGTGAAGTGGACTCAACACCCCCTATTCACCGCACAAGAATATATCTGACTAGTAAGAATCGTAAAACCTATGTATTGATATCTCTCTGGAAGTGAGCCAAGTGGGTGTAAAGCCGCATAAACACAGCCGTGAAAAGCAGCTAAACCCCATTATAAAAATAAATTACTTTTAAAAACCCGTAAAACAAAGACAGTGAAAGAGAGAGAAATTCTTACAAAATTCGTTCAGGGGCTGTGATGAAACCTGGATTGACTATATCTCGACCCAAACCTGGATGAGACATAAGGGTGGACACTCTTGGGGCTGAGAGGTTGGGTGAGGTTGGGTGAGCAAACTCAGACCCTTTAAAGTAATACTGCGTGGTACCCATCCCATGGGTCCCAAATCTCCAGGTTCAAGGGCATCTTGCTACATCGAAAACATGCATGAGAAACCCAGAAGATGGTACACCGTGTGATTTTGAAAGGTTTCTAAAACGCACCCCATTTCTCATCTCCTTGTGCTAGGGTTCGCCTTTCCAGCTACTTTACTAGCAATCTCCCTACTTGGAGAATCAGCACCTTTAAGCTCCTGTTCCCTACAGGTTGCAATTTGTCCTGAGGATGAACGGGAAGAGGAGTAACCAATGAGAGACTAGATCTAGGTGTTGGGACAGGCACAGGTCACTCTATTTTCCCATCAGGAAGAAGAATTAACCACAGGCTCAGCCTGCTGCCAGGAACCAGAATAGGGCCTGAGGCAATCCCTCGCTTTTGCGGCCAGCTCCCAAAAAAGCGAGTTGAAAAATGGAGCTCAGGGACACTGCAATTCACAAACCCGCAGAGTTATAAATGATAACTGTCAACCACAGATATATTGACGGAAGGCAACGAAGAGGATTTGAAAGCAAGGCAGAATTGCAGGAAACAGATTTCAGGAGGTAGATTCGAGTCGCCTTTAAAGCACATGAAAAGCGGCAAAACGTCGACAGTGATGCCCTTGGCCAAAAAGGGCGTATGCGTTTTTTCCTGAATATATTCAGGAAAAAACGCATACGCCCTTTTTGGCCAACCAAGCAACCTGGAAAGGCAAATCAGCGCTACAAAGAAGTTTCGCTTCCCATCGGTCAAAAGGGTCATGCTGCAAAATGTGTCAAAACCAGAAATGCAGGACAGGCCATGGAGAAATGGCAGCCTTGCTACGCTGATGGGCGGGATGTTAATTGCCAGCAGCCACTCTGGAGAAGTGTACGGTGTGTCCTGAAACATCGAAAAAACACAGCTTAGGGAGCATAGGGCACGTCCACTCATGGGCGTATAAATTGGGAAAAAGAAAAATCAGCAAGACACAGGCACCCCAAAGTTTAGGGCTGCTCTGTTGACAAGAACCTCCACTTCATGACACCTTAAATATCCCAGGAAAGAGAAAAATGGATAAAGAAGTTGTGGTCCTTATGTACAATGGAATATCACTCAGACATGAAATCAATGTCATAAGGCTAGAAGAAGCAAGATGAGTGGATTTAGGTACGACGATTCTAAGTGAAATAAGTCACACAGAAAAAGAAACTTATCATAAGCTATCACTTATAGAGGGAATGTAAAAACCGCTACACTTGAACTGAATTACAAAACAGAACAGAGTCACACGTTTAGAAAACACACTATGGCTGCTTAACGGGAAAGGTGAGGTGGGGTGAGGCATAAAACAAGGGTTTCAAATTCGCTCAGATACCGTTCCATACACCCAATATGTAATAGACAAGGCCTACTCCTTGCTCAGTGAACTGGACTCAACACCCCCTATTCACCGCACAAGAATATATCTGACTAGTAAGAATCGTAAAACCTATGTATTGATATCTGTCTGGAAGTGAGCCAAGTGGGAGTAAAGCCGCATAAACACAGCCGTGAAAAGCAGCTAAACCCCATTATAAAAATAAATTACTTTTAAAAACCCGTAAAACAAAGACAGTGAAAGAGAGAGAAATTCTTACAAAATTCGTTCAGGAGCTGTGATGCAACCTGGATTGACCATATCTCGACCCAAACCTGGATGAGACATAAGGGTGGACACTCTTGGGGCTGAGAGGTTGGGTGAGGTTGCGTGAGCAAACGCAGACCCTTTAAAGTAATACTGCGTGGTACCCATCCCATGGGTCCCAAATCTCCAGGTTCAAGGGCATCTTGCTACATCGAAAACATGCATGAAAAACCCAGAAGATGGTACACAGTGTGATTTTGAAAGGTTTCTAAAACGCACCCCATTTCTCATCTCCTTGTGCTCGGGTTCGCCTTTCCAGCTACTTTACTAGCAATCTCCCTACTTGGAGAATCAGCACCTTTAAGCTCCTGTTCCCTACAGGTTGCAATTTGTCCTGAGGATGAACGGGAAGAGGGGCAACCAATGAGAGACTAGATCTAGGTGTTGGGACAGGCACAGGTCACTCTATTTTCCCATCAGGAAGAAGAATTAACCACAGGCTCACCCTGCTGCCAGGAACCAAAATAGGGCCTGAGGCAATCCCTCGCTTTTGCGGCCAGCTCCCAAAAAAGCCAGTTGAAAAATGGAGCTCAGGGACACTGCAATTCACAAACCCGCAGAGTCATAAATGATAACTGTCATCCACAGATATATTGAGGGAAGGCAACGAAGAGGATTTGAAAGCAAGGCAGAATTGCAGGAAACAGATTTCAGGAGGTAGATTCGAATCACCTTTAAAGCACATGAAAAGCGGCAAAACGGCGACAATGATGCCCTTGGCCAAAAAGGGCGTATGCGTTATTTCCTGAATATATTCAGGAAAAAACGCATACGCCCTTTTTGGCCAACCAAGCAACCTGGAAAGGCAAATCAGCGCTACAAAGAAGTCTCGCTTCCCATCGGTCAAAAGGGTCATGCTGCAAAAAGTGTCAAAACCAGAAATGCAGGACAGGCCATGGAGAAATGGCAGCCTTGCTACGCTGATGGGCGGGATGTAAATTGCCAACAGCCACTCTGGAGAAGTGTACGGTGTGTCCTGAAACATCGAAAAAACACAGCTCTAGGAGCATATGGCACGTCCTCTCATGGGCGTATAAATTGGGAAAACTAAAAATCAGCAAGACACAGGCACCCCAAAGTTTAGGGCTGCTCTGTTGACAAGAACCTCCACTTCATGACACCTTAAATATCCCAGGAAAGAGAAAAATGGATAAAGAAGTTGTGGTCCTTATGTACAATGGAATATCACTCAGACATGAAATCAATGTCATAAGGCTAGTAGAAGCAAGATGAGTGGATTTAGGTACGACGATTCTAAGTGAAATAAGTCACACAGAAAAAGACACTTATCATAAGCTATCACTTATAGAGGGAATGTAAAAACCGCTACACTTGAACTGAATTACAAAACAGAACACAGTCACACGTTTAGAAAACACACTATGGCTGCTTAACGGGAAAGGTGAGGTGGGGTGATGCATAAAACAAGGGTTTCAAATTCGCTCAGATACCGTTCCATACACCCAATATGTAATAGACAAGACCTACTCCTTGCTCAGTGAACAGGACTCAACACCCCGTATTCACCGCACAAGAATATATGTGACTAGTAAGAATCTTAAAACCTATGTATTGATATCTGTCTGGAAGTGAGTCAAGTGGGTGTAAAGCCGCATAAACACAGCGGTGAAAAGCAGCTAAACCCCATTATAAAAATAAATTACTTTTAAAAACCCGTAAAACAAAGACAGTGAAAGAGAGAGAAATTCTTACACAATTCGTTCAGAGGCTGTGATGCAACCTGGATTGACCATATCTAGACCCACACCTGGATGAGACATAAGGGTGGACACTCTTGGGGCTGAGAGGTTGGGTGAGGTTGGGTGAGCAAACTCAGACCCTTTAAAGTAATACTGCGTGGTACCCGTCCCATGGGTCCCAAATCTCCAGGTTCAAGGGCATCTTCCTACATCGAAAACATGCATGAGAAACCCAGAAGATGGTACACCGTGTGATTTTGAAAGGTTTCTAAAACGCACCCCATTTCTCATCTCCTTGTGCTAGGGTTCACCTTTCCAGCTACTTTACTAGCAATCTCCCTACTTGGAGAATCAGCACCTTTAAGCTTCTGTTCCCTACAGGTTGCAATTTGTCCTGAGGATGAACGGGAAGAGGGGCAACCAATGAGAGACTAGATCTAGGTGTTGGGACAGGCACAGGTCACTCTATTTTCCCATCAGGAAGAAGAATTAAACACAGGCTCAGCCTGCCGGCCAGAAGAAGAATAGGGCCTGAGGCAATCCCGTGCTTTTGCGGCCAGCTCCCAAAAAAGACAGTTGAAAAATGGAGCTCAGGGGCACTGCAATTTACAAACCTGCTGAGTTATAAATGATAACTCTCGTCCACAAATATATTGAGGGAAGGCAACGAAGAGGATTTGAAAGCAAGGCAGAATTGCAGGAAACAGGTTTCAGGAGGTAGATTCGAATCGCATTTAAAGCACATGAAAAGTGGCAAAACGTCGACAGTGATGCCCTTGGCCAAAAAGGGCGTATGCGTTTTTTCCTGAATATATTCAGGAAAAAACGCATACGCCCTTTTTGGCCAACCAAGCAACCTGGAAAGGCAAATCAGCGCTACAAAGAAGTCTCGCTTCCCATCGGTCAAAAGGGCCATGCTGCAAAAAGTGTCAAAACCAGAAATGCAGGACAGGCCATGGACAAATGGCAGCCTTGCTACGCTGATGGGCGGGATGTAAATTGCAAACAGCCACTCTGGAGAAGTGTACGGTGTGTCCTGAAACATCGAAAAAACACAGCTTAGGGAGCATAGGGCACGTCCATTCATGGGCGTATAAATTGGGAAAACTAAAAATCTGCAAGACACAGGCACCCCAATGTTTAGGGCTGCTTTGTTGACAAGAACCTCCCCTTCATGACACCTTAAATATCCCAGGAAAGAGAAAAATGGATAAAGAAGTTGTGGTCCTTATGTACAAAGGAATATCACTCAGACATGATATCAATGTCATAAGGCTAGTAGAAGCAAGATGAGTGGATTTAGGTATGACGATTCTAAGTGAAATAAGTCACACAGAAAAAGACACTTATCATAAGCTATCACTTATAGAGGGAATGTAAAAACCGCTACACTTGAACTGAATTACAAAACAGAACAGAGTCACACGTTTAGAAAACACACTATGGCTGCTTAACGGGAAAGGTGAGGTGGGGTGATGCATAAAACAAGGGTTTCAAATTCGCTCAGATACCGTTCCATACACCCAATATGTAATAGACAAGACCTACTCCTTGCTCAGTGAACTGGACTCAACACCCCCTATTCACCGCACAAGAATATATCTGACTAGTAAGAATCGTAAAACCTATGTATTGATATCTCTCTGGAAGTGAGCCAAGTGGGTGTAAAGCCGCAGAAACACAGCCGTGAAAAGCAGCTAAACCCCATTATAAAAATAAATTACTTTTAAAAACCCGTAAAACAAAGACAGTGAAAGAGAGAGAAATTCTTACGAAATTCGTTCAGGGGCTGTGATGCAACCTGGATTGACCATATCTAGACCCACACCTGAATGAGACATAAGGGTGGACACTCTTGGGGCTGAGAGTTTGGGTGAGGTTGGGTGAGCAAACTCAGACCCTTTAAAGTAATACTGCGTGGTACCCATCCCATGGGTCCCAAATCTCCAGGTTCAAGGGCATCTTCCTACATCGAAAACATGCATGAGAAACCCAGAAGATGGTACACCGTGTGATTTTGAAAGGTTTCTAAAACGCACCTCATTTCTCATCTCCTTGTGCTCGGGTTCGCCTTTCCAGCTACTTTACTAGCAATCTCCCTACTTGGAGAATCAGCACCTTTAAGCTCCTGTTCCCTACAGGTTGCAATTTGTCCTGAGGATGAACGGGAAGAGGGGAAACCAATGAGAGACTAGATCTAGGTGTTGGGACAGGCACAGGTCACTCTATTTTCCCATCAGGAAGAAGAATTAACCACAGGCTCAGCCTGCCGCCGGGAACCAGAATAGGGCCTGAGGCAATCCCGTGCTTTTGCGGCCAGCTCCCAAAAAAGACAGTTGAAAAATGGAGCTCAGGGTCACTGCAATTCACAAACATGCTGAGTTATAAATGATAACTCTCGTCCACAAATATATTGAGGGAAGGCATCGAAGAGGATTTGAAAGCAATGCAGAATTGCAGGAAACAGTTTTCAGGAGGTAGATTCGAATCGCCTTTAAAGCACATGAAAAGTGGCAAAACGTCGACAGTGATGCCCTTGGCCAAAAAGGGCGTATGCGTTTTTTCCTGAATATATTCAGGAAAAAACGCATACGCCCTTTTTGGCCAACCAAGCAACCTGGAAAGGCAAATCAGCGCTACAAAGAAGTCTCGCTTCCCATCGGTCAAAAGGGTCATGCTGCAAAAAGTGTCAAAACCAGAAATGCAGGACAGGCCATGGAGAAATGGCAGCCTTTCTACGCTGATGGGCGGGATGTAAATTGCCAACAGCCACTCTGAAGAAGTGTACAGTGTGTCCTGAAACATCGAAAAAACACAGTTATGGAGCATAGGGCACGTCCACTCATGGGCGTATAAATTGGGAAAACTAAAAATCAGCAAGACACAGGCACCACAAAGTTTAGGGCTGCTCTGTTGACAAGAACCTCCACTTCATGACACCTTAAATATCCCAGGAAAGAGAAAAATGGATAAAGAAGTTGTGGTCCTTATGTACAATGGAATATCACTCAGACATGAAATCAATGTCATAAGGCTAGTAGAAGCAAGATGAGTGGATTTAGGTACGACGATTCTAAGTGAAATAAGTCACACAGAAAAAGACACTTATCATAAGGTATCACTTATAGAGGGAATGTAAAACCGGCTACACTTGAACTGAATTACAAAACAGAACACAGTCACACGTTTAGAAAACACACTATGGCTGCTGAGCGGGAAAGGTGAGGTGGGGTGATGCATAAAACAAGGGTTTCAAATTCGCTCAGATACCGTTCCATACACCCAATATGTAATAGACAAGACCTACTCCTTGCTCAGTGAACTGGACTCAACACCCCCTATTCACCGCACAAGAATATATGTGACTAGTAAGAATCTTAAAACCTATGTATTGATATCTGTCTGGAAGTGAGTCAAGTGGGTGTAAAGCCGCATAAACACAGCCGTGAAAAGCAGCTAAATCCCATTATAAAAATAAATTACTTTTAAAAACCCGTAAAACAAAGACAGTGAAAGAGAGAGAAATTCTTACAAAATTCGTTCAGAGGCTGTGATGCAACCTGGATTGACCATATCTAGACCCACACCTGGATGAGACATAAGGGTGGACACTCTTGGGGCTGAGAGGTTGGGTGAGGTTGGGTGAGCAAATGCAGACCCTTTAAAGTAATACTGCGTGGTACCCATCCCATGGGTCCCAAATCTCCAGGTTCAAGGGCATCTTCCTACATCGAAAACATGCATGAGAAACCCAGAAGATGGTACACCGTGTGATTTTGAAAGGTTTCTAATACGCACCTCATTTCTCATCTCCTTGTGCTCGGGTTCGCCTTTCCAGCTACTTTACTAGCAATCTCCCTACTTGGAGAATCAGCACCTTTAAGCTCCTGTTCCCTACAGGTTGCAATTTGTCCTGAGGATGAACGAGAAGAGGGGAAACCAATGAGAGACTAGATCTAGGTGTTGGGACAGGCACAGGTCACTCTATTTTCCCATCGGGAAGAAGAATTAACCACAGGCTCAGCCTGCCGGCCAGAAGAAGAATAGGGCCTGAGGCAATCCCGCGCTTTTGCGGCCAGCTCCCAAAAAAGCCAGTTGAAAAATGGAGCTCAGGGACACTGCAATTCACAAACCCGCAGAGCTATAAATGATAACTCTCATCCACAGATATATTGAGGGAAGGCAACGAAGAGGATTTGAAAGCAAGGCAGAATTGCAGGAAACAGGTTTCAGGAGGTAGATTCGAATCGCCTTTAAAGCACATGAAAAGTCGCAAAACGTCGACAGTGATGCCCTTGGCCAAACAGGGCGTATGCGTTTTTACCTGAATGTATTCAGGAAAAAACGCATACGCCCTGTTTGGCCAACCAAGCAACCTGGAAAGGCTAATCAGCGCTACAAAGAAGTCTCGCTTCCCATCGGTCAAAAGGGCCATGCTGCAAAAAGTGTCAAAACCAGAAATGCAGGACAGGCCATGGAGAAATGGCAGCCTTGCTACGCTGATGGGCGGGATGTAAATTGCCAACAGCCACTCTGGAGAAGTGTACGGTGTGTCCTGAAACATCGAAAAAACACAGCTCTAGGAGCATAGGGCACGTCCTCTCATGGGCGTATAAATTGGGAAAACTAAAAATCAGCAAGACACAGGCACCCCAAAGTTTAGGGCTGCTCTGTTGACAAGAACCTCCACTTCATGACACCTTAAATATCCCAGGAAAGAGAAAAATGGATAAAGAAGTTGTGGTCCTTATGTACAATGGAATATCACTCAGACATGAAATCAATGTCATAAGGCTAGTAGAAGCAAGATGAGTGGATTTAGGTACGACGATTCTAAGTGAAATAAGTCACACAGAAAAAGACACTTATCATAAGCTATCACTTATAGAGGGAATGTAAAAACCGCTACACTTGAACTGAATTACAAAACAGAACAGAGTCACACGTTTAGAAAACACACTATGGCTGCTTAACGGGAAAGGTGAGGTGGGGTGAGGCATAAAACAAGGGTTTCAAATTCGCTCAGATACCGTTCCATACACCCAATATGTAATAGACAAGACCTACTCCTTGCTCAGTGAACAGGAATCAACACCCCGTATTCACCGCACAAGAATATATGTGACTAGTAAGAATCTTAAAACCTATGTATTGATATCTGTCTGGAAGTGAGTCAAGTGGGTGTAAAGCCGCATAAACACAGCCGTGAAAAGCAGCTAAACCCCATTATAAAAATAAATTACTTTTAAAAACCCGTAAAACAAAGACAGTGAAAGAGAGAGAAATTCTTACAAAATTCGTTCAGAGGCTGTGACGCAACCTGGATTGACCATATCTAGACCCACACCTGGAAGACATAAGGGTGGACACTCTTGGGGCTGAGAGGTTGGGTGAGGTTGGGTGAGCAAACTCAGACCCTTTAAAGTAATACTGCGTGGTACCCGTCCCATGGGTCCCAAATCTCCAGGTTCAAGGGCATCTTCCTACATCGAAAACATGCATGAGAAACCCAGAAGATGGTACACCGTGTGATTTTGAAAGGTTTCTAAAACGCACCCCATTTCTCATCTCCTTGTGCTAGGGTTCACCTTTCCAGCTACTTTACTAGCAATCTCCCTACTTGGAGAATCAGCACCTTTAAGCTCCTGTTCCCTACAGGTTGCAATTTGTCCTGAGGATGAACGGGAAGAGGGGAAACCAATGAGAGACTAGATCTAGGTGTTGGGACAGGCACAGGTCACTCTATTTTCCCATCAGGAAGAAGAATTAAACACAGGCTCAGCCTGCCGCAGGGAACCAGAATAGGGCCTGAGGCAATCCCGTGCTTTTGCGGCCAGCTCCCAAAAAAGACAGTTGAAAAATGGAGCTCAGGGGCACTGCAATTTACAAACCTGCTGAGTTATAAATGATAACTCTCGTCCACAAATATATTGAGGGAAGGCAACGAAGAGGATTTGAAAGCAAGGCAGAATTGCAGGAAACAGGTTTCAGGAGGTAGATTCGAATCGCCTTTAAAGCACACGAAAAGTGGCAAAACGTCGACAGTGATGCCCTTGGCCAAAAAGGGCGTATGCGTTTTTTCCTGAATATATTCAGGAAAAAACGCATACGCCCTTTTTGGCCAACCAAGCAACCTGGAAAGGCAAATCAGCGCTACAAAGAAGTCTCGCTTCCCATCGGTCAAAAGGGCCATGCTGCAAAAAGTGTCAAAACCAGAAATGCAGGACAGGCCATGGAGAAATGGCAGCCTTGCTACGCTGATGGGCGGGATGTAAATTGCCAACAGCCACTCTGGAGAAGTGTACGGTGTGTCCTGAAACATCGAAAAAACACAGCTTAGGGAGCATAGGGCACGTCCACTCATGGGCGTATAAATTGGGAAAACTAAAAATCAGCAAGACACAGGCACCCCAATGTTTAGGGCTGCTTT
Source organism: Eschrichtius robustus (assembly GCF_028021215.1). Lineage (NCBI taxonomy): Eukaryota > Metazoa > Chordata > Mammalia > Artiodactyla > Eschrichtiidae > Eschrichtius > Eschrichtius robustus. The sequence continues at coordinate 81,244 of NW_027175328.1, forward strand.
GTTGACAAGAACCTCCACTTCATGACACCTTAAATATCCCAGGAAAGAGAAAAATGGATAAAGAAGTTGTGGTCCTTATGTACAAAGGAATATCACTCAGACATGATATCAATGTCATAAGGCTAGTAGAAGCAAGATGAGTGGATTTAGGTATGACGATTCTAAGTGAAATAAGTCACACAGAAAAAGACACTTATCATAAGCTCTCACTTATAGAGGGAATGTAAAAACCGCTACACTTGAACTGAATTACAAAACAGAACACAGTCACACGTTTAGAAAACACACTATGGCTGCTGAGCGGGAAAGGTGAGGTGGGGTGATGCATAAAACAAGGGTTTCAAATTCGCTCAGATACCGTTCCATACACGCAATATGTAATAGACAAGACCTACTCCTTGCTCAGTGAACAGGACTCAACACCCCGTATTCACCGCACAAGAATATATGTGACTAGTAAGAATCTTAAAACCTATGTATTGATATCTGTCTGGAAGTGAGTCAAGTGGGTGTAAAGCCGCATAAACACAGCCGTGAAAAGCAGCTAAACCCCATTATAAAAATAAATTACTTTTAAAAACCCGTAAAACAAAGACAGTGAAAGAGAGAGAAATTCTTACAAAATTCGTTCAGAGGCTGTGACGCAACCTGGATTGACCATATCTAGACCCACACCTGGATGAGACATAAGGGTGGACACTCTTGGTGCTGAGAGGTTGGGTGAGGTTGGGTGAGCAAACTCAGACCCTTTAAAGTAATACTGCGTGGTACCCGTCCCATGGGTCCCAAATCTCCAGGTTCAAGGGCATCTTCCTACATCGAAAACATGCATGAGAAACCCAGAAGATGGTACACCGTGTGATTTTGAAAGGTTTCTAAAACGCACCCCATTTCTCATCTCCTTGTGCTAGGGTTCACCTTTCCAGCTACTTTACTAGCAATCTCCCTACTTGGAGAATCAGCACCTTTAAGCTCCTGTTCCCTACAGGTTGCAATTTGTCCTGAGGATGAACGGGAAGAGGGGCAACCAATGAGAGACTAGATCTAGGTGTTGGGACAGGCACAGGTCACTCTATTTTCCCATCAGGAAGAAGAATTAAACACAGGCTCAGCCTGCCGCAGGGAACCAGAATAGGGCCTGAGGCAATCCCGTGCTTTTGCGGCCAGCTCCCAAAAAAGACAGTTGAAAAATGGAGCTCAGGGGCACTGCAATTTACAAACCTGCTGAGTTATAAATGATAACTCTCGTCCACAAATATATTGAGGGAAGGCAACGAAGAGGATTTGAAAGCAAGGCAGAATTGCAGGAAACAGGTTTCAGGAGGTAGATTCGAATCGCCTTTAAAGCACACGAAAAGTGGCAAAACGTCGACAGTGATGCCCTTGGCCAAAAAGGGCGTATGCGTTTTTTCCTGAATATATTCAGGAAAAAACGCATACGCCCTTTTTGGCCAACCAAGCAACATGGAAAGGCAAATAAGCGCTACAAAGAAGTTTCGCTTCCCATCGGTCAAAAGGGTCATGCTGCAAAAAGTGTCAAAACCAGAAATGCAGGACAGGCCATGGAGAAATGGCAGCCTTGCTACGCTGATGGGCGGGATGAAAATTGCCAACAGCCTCTCTGAAGTAGTGTACGGTGTGTCCTGAAACATCGAAAAAACACAGTTAGGGAGCATAGGGCACGTCCACTCATGGGCGTATAAATTGGGAAAACTAAAAATCAGCAAGACACAGGCACCCCAAAGTTTAGGGCTGCTCTGTTGACAAGAACCTCCACTTCATGACACCTTAAATATCCCAGGAAAGAGAAAAATGGATAAAGAAGTCGTGGTCCTTATGTACAATGGAATATCACTCAGACATGAAATCAATGTCATACGGCTAGTAGAAGCAAGATGAGTGGATTTAGGTACGACGATTCTAAGTGAAATAAGTCACACAGAAAAAGACACTTATCATAAGCTATCACTTATAGAGGGAATGTAAAAACCGCTACACTTGAACTGAATTACAAAACAGAACAGAGTCACACGTTTAGAAAACAAACTATGGCTGCTGAGCGGGAAAGGTGAGGTGGGGTGATGCGTAAAACAAGGGTTTCAAATTCGCTCAGATACCGTTCCATACACCCAATATGTAATAGACAAGACCTACTCCTTGCTCAGTGAACAGGACTCAACACCCCCTATTCACCGCACAAGAATATATGTGACTAGTAAGAATTTTAAAACCTATGTATTGATATCTGTCTGGAAGTGAGTCAAGTGGGTGTAAAGCCGCATAAACACAGCCGTGAAAAGCAGCTAAACCCCATTATAAAAATAAATTACTTTTAAAAACCCGTAAAACAAAGACAGTGAAAGAGAGAGAAATTCTTACAAAATTCGTTCAGAGGCTGTGATGCAACCTGGATTGACCATATCTAGACCCACACCTGGATGAGACATAAGGGTGGACACTCTTGGGGCTGAGAGGTTGGGTGAGGTTGGGTGAGCAAATGCAGACCCTTTAAAGTAATACTGCTTGGTACCCATCCCATGGGTCCCAAATCTCCAGGTTCAAGGGCATCTTCCTACATCGAAAACATGCATGAGAAACCCAGAAGATGGTACACCGTGTGATTTTGAAAGGTTTCTAATACGCACCTCATTTCTCATCTCCTTGTGCTCGGGTTCGCCTTTCCAGCTACTTTACTAGCAATCTCCCTACTTGGAGAATCAGCACCTTTAAGCTCCTGTTCCCTACAGGTTGCAATTTGTCCTGAGGATGAACGGGAAGAGGGGCAACCAATGAGAGACTAGATCTAGGTGTTGGGACAGGCACAGCTCACTCTATTTTCCCATCAGGAAGAAGAATTAAACACAGGCTCAGCCTGCCGCAGGGAACCAGAATAGGGCCTGAGGCAATCCCGTGCTTTTGCGGCCAGCTCCCAAAAAAGACAGTTGAAAAATGGAGCTCAGGGGCACTGCAATTTACAAACCTGCTGAGTTATAAATGATAACTCTCGTCCACAAATATATTGAGGGAAGGCAACGAAGAGGATTTGAAAGCAAGGCAGAATTGCAGGAAACAGGTTTCAGGAGGTAGATTCGAATCGCATTTAAAGCACATAAAAAGTGGCAAAACGTCGACAGTGATGCCCTTGGCCAAAAAGGGCGTATGCGTTTTTTCCTGAATATATTCAGGAAAAAACGCATACGCCCTTTTTGGCCAACCAAGCAACCTGGAAAGGCAAATCAGCGCTACAAAGAAGTCTCGCTTCCCATCGGTCAAAAGGGCCATGCTGCAAAAAGTGTCAAAACCAGAAATGCAGGACAGGCCATGGAGAAATGGCAGCCTTGCTACGCTGATGGGCGGGATGTAAATTGCCAACAGCCACTCTGGAGAAGTGTACGGTGTGTCATGAAACATCGAAAAAACACAGCTTAGGGAGCATAGGGCACGTCCACTCATGGGCGTATAAATTGGGACAACTAAAAATCAGCAAGACACAGGCACCCCAATGTTTAGGGCTGCTTTGTTGACAAGAACCTCCACTTCATGACACCTTAAATATCCCAGGAAAGAGAAAAATGGATAAAGAAGTTGTGGTCCTTTTGTACAAAGGAATATCACTCAGACATGATATCAATGTCATAAGGCTAGTAGAAGCAAGATGAGTGGATTTAGGTATGACGATTCTAAGTGAAATAAGTCACACAGAAAAAGACACTTATCATAAGCTCTCACTTATAGAGGGAATGTAAAAACCGCTACACTTGAACTGAATTACAAAACAGAACAGAGTCACACGTTTAGAAAACACACTATGGCTGCTTAACGGGAAAGGTGAGGTGGGGTGATGCATAAAACAAGGATTTCAAATTCGTTCAGATACCGTTCCATACACCCAATATGTAATAGACAAGACCTACTCCTTGCTCAGTGAACTGGACTCAACACCCCCTATTCACCGCACAAGAATATATCTGACTAGTAAGAATCGTAAAACCTATGTATTGATATCTCTCTGGAAGTGAGCCAAGTGGGTGTAAAGCTGCATAAACACAGCCGTGAAAAGCAGCTAAACCCCATTATAAAAATAAATTACTTTTAAAAACCCGTAAAACAAAGACAGTGAAAGAGAGAGAAATTCTTACAAAATTCGTTCAGAGGCTGTGATGCAAACTGGATTGACCATATCTAGACCCACAGCTGGATGAGACATAAGGGTGGACACTATTGGGGCTTAGAGGTTGGGTGAGGTTGGGTGAGCAAACGCAGACCCTTTAAAGTAATACTGTGTGGTACCCATCCCATGGGTCCCAAATCTCCAGGTTCAAGGGCATCTTCCTACATCGAAAACATGCATGAGAAACCCGGAAGATGGTACACCGTGTGATTTTGAAAGGTTTCTAAAACGCACCCCATTTCTCATCTCCTTGTGCTAGGGTTCGCCTTTCCAGCTACTTTAATAGCAATCTCCCTACTTGGAGAATCAGCACCTTTAAGCTCCTGTTCCCTACAGGTTGCAATTTGTCCTGAGGATGAACGGGAAGAGGGGCAACCAATGAGAGACTAGATCTAGGTGTTGGGACAGGCACAGGTCACTCTATTTTCCCATCAGGAAGAAGAATTAAACACAGGCTCAGCCTCCCGCCGGGAACCAGAATAGTGCCTGAGGCAATCCCGCGCTTTTGCGGCCAGCTCCCAAAAAAGCGAGTTGAAAAATGGAGCTCAGGGACACTGCAATTCAGAAACCCGCAGAGTTATAAATGATAACTGTCATCCACAGATATATTGAGGGAAGGCAACGAAGAGGATTTGAAAGCAGGGCAGAACTGCAGGAAACAGATTTCAGGAGGTAGATTCGAATCGCCTTTAAAGCACATGAAAAGCGGCAAAACGTCGACAATGATGCCCTTGGCCAAACAGGGCGTATGCGTTTTTTCCTGAATATATTCAGGAAAAAACGCATACGCCCTGTTTGGCCAACCAAGCAACCTGGAAAGGCTAATCAGCGCTACAAAGAAGTCTCGCTTCCCATCGGTCAAAAGTGCCATGCTGCAAAAAGTGTCCAAACCAGAAATGCAGGACAGGCCATGGAGAAATGGCAGCCTTGCTACGCTGATGGGCGGGATGTAAATTGCCAACAGCCACTCTGGAAAAGTGTACGGTGTGTCCTGAAACATCGAAAAAACACAGCTTAGGGAGCATAGGGCACGTCCACTCATGGGCGTATAAATTGGGAAAACTAAAAATCAGCAAGACACAGGCACCCCAAAGTTTAGGGCTGCTCTGTTGACAAGAACCTCCACTTCATGACACCTTAAATATCCCAGGAAAGAGAAAAATGGATAAAGAAGTTGTGGTCCTTATGTACAATGGAATATCACTCAGACATGAAATCAATGTCATAAGGCTAGTAGAAGCAAGATGAGTGGATTTAGGTACGATGATCTTAAGTGAAATAAGTCACACAGAAAAAGACACTTATCATAAGCTATCACTTATAGAGGGAATGTAAAAACCGCTACACTTGAACTGAATTACAAAACAGAACAGAGTCACACGTTTAGAAAACACACGATGGCTGCTGAGCGGGAAAGGTGCGGTGGGGTGATGCATAAAACAAGGGTTTCAAATTCGCTCAGATACCGTTCCATACACCCAATATGTAATAGACAAGACCTACTCCTTGCTCAGTGAACTGGACTCAACACCCCCTATTCACCGCACAAGAATATATGTGACTAGTAAGAATCTTAAAACCTATGTATTGATATCTGTCTGGAAGTGAGTCAAGTGGGTGTAAAGCCGCATAAACACAGCCGTGAAAAGCAGCTAAACCCCATTATAAAAATAAATTACTTTTAAAAACCCGTAAAACAAAGACAGTGAAAGAGAGAGAAATTCTTACACAATTCGTTCAGAGGCTGTGATGCAACCTGGATTGACATATCTAGACCCACAGCTGGATGAGACATAAGGGTGGACACTCTTGGGGCTGAAAGGTTGGGTGAGGTTGGGTGAGCAAACGCAGACCCTTTAAAGTAATACTGCCTGGTACCCATCCCATGGGTCCCAAATCTCCAGGTTCAAGGGCATCTGCCTACATCGAAAACATGCATGAGAAACCCAGAAGATGGTACACCGTGTGATTTTGAAAGTTTTCTAATACGCACCTCATTTCTCATCTCCTTGTGCTCGGGTTCGCCTTTCCAGCTACTTTACTAGCAATCTCCCTACTTGGAGAATCAGCACCTTTAAGCTCCTGTTCCCTACAGGTTGCAATTTGTCCTGAGGATGAACGGGAAGAGGGGCAACCAATGAGAGACTAGATCTAGGTGTTGGGACAGGCACAGGTCACTCTATTTCCCATCAGGAAGAAGAATTAACCACAGGCTAAGCCTGCCGCCCAGAAGCAGAATAGGGCCTGAGGCAATCCAGCGCTTTTGCGGCCAGCTCCCAAAAAAGCCAGTTGAAAAATGGAGCTCAAGGACACTGCAATTCAGAAACCCGCAGAGTTATGAATGATAACTCTCATCCACAGATATATTGAGGGAAGGCAACGAAGAGGATTTGAAAGCAAGGCAGAATTTCAGGAAACAGGTTTCAGGAGGTAGATTCGAATCGCCTTTAAAGCACATGAAAAGTGGCAAAACGTCGACAATGATGCCCTTGGCCAAACAGGGCGTATGCGTTTTTTCCTGAATATATTCAGGAAAAAACGCATACGCCCTGTTTGGCCAACCAAGCAACCTGGAAAGGCTAATCAGCGCTACAAAGAAATCTCGCTTCCCATCGGTCAAAAGGGCCATGCTGCAAAAAGTGTCAAAACCAGAAATGCAGGACAGGCCATGGAGAAATGGCAGCCTTGCTACGCTGATGGGCGGGATGTAAATTGCCAACAGCCACTCTGGAGAAGTGTACGGTGTGTCCTGAAACATCGAAAAAACACAGCTTAGGGAGCACAGGGCACGTCCTCTCATGGGCGTATATATTGGGAAAACTAAAAATCAGCAAGACACAGGCACCCCAAAGTTTAGGGCTGCTCTGTTGACAAGAACCTCCACTTCATGACACCTTAAATATCCCAGGAAAGACAAAAATGGATAAAGAAGTTGTGGTCCTTATGTACAATGGAATATCACTCAGACATGAAATCAATGTCATAAGGCTAGTAGAAGCAAGATGAGAGGATTTAGGTACGACGATTCTAAGTGAAATAAGTCACACAGAAAAAGACACTTATCATAAGCTATCACTTATAGAGGGAATGTAAAAACCGCTACACTTGAACTGAATTACAAAACAGAACAGAGTCACACGTTTAGAAAACACACTATGGCTGCTTAACGGGAAATGTGAGGTGGGGTGATGCATAAAACAAGGGTTTCAAATTCGCTCACATACCGTTCCATACACCCAATATGTAATAGACAAGACCTACTCCTTGCTCAGTGAACTGGACTCAACACCCCCTATTCACCGCACAAGAATATATGTGACTAGTAAGAATCTTAAAACCTATGTATTGATATCTGTCTGGAAGTGAGTCAAGTGGGTGTAAAGCCGCATAAACACAGCCGTGAAAAGCAGCTAAACCCCATTATAAAAATAAATTACTTTTAAAAACCCGTAAAACAAAGACAGTGAAAGAGAGAGAAATTCTTAAAAAATTCGTTCAGAGGCTGTGATGCAACCTGGATTGACCATATCTAGACCCACAGCTGGATGAGACATAAGGGTGGACACTCTTGGGGCTGAAAGTTTGGGTGAGGTTGGGTGAGCAAACGCAGACGCTTTAAGGTAATACTGCCTGGTACCCATCCCATGGGTCCCAAATCTCCAGGTTCAAGGGCATCTTCCTACATCGAAAACATGCATGAGAAACCCAGAAGATGGTACACCGTGTGATTTTGAAAGGTTTCTAATACGCACCTCATTTCTCATCTCCTTGTGCTCGGGTTCGCCTTTCCAGCTACTTTACAAGCAATCTCCCTACTTGGAGAATCAGCACCTTTAAGCTCCTGTTCCCTACAGGTTGCAATTTGTCCTGAGGATGAACGGAAAGAGGGGCAACCCATGAGAGACTAGATCTAGGTGTTGGGACAGGCACAGCTCACTCTATTTTCCCATTAGGAAGAAGAATTAACCACAGGCTCAGCCTGCCGCCCAGAAGCAGAATAGGGCCTGAGGCTATCCTGCGCTTTTGCGGTCAGCTCCCAAAAAAGCCAGTTGAAAAATGGAGCTCAGGGACACTGCAATTCAGAAACCCGCAGATCTATAAATGATAACTCTCTTCCACAGATATATTGAGGGAAGGCAACGAAGAGGATTTGAAAGCAAGGCAGAATTGCAGGAAACAGATTTCAGGAGGTAGATTCGAATCGCCTTTAAAGCACATGAAAAGCGGCAAAACGTCGACAATGATGCCCTTGGCCAAAAAGGGCGTATGCGTTTTTTCCTGAATATATTCAGGAAAAAACGCATACGCCCTTTTTGGCCAACCAAGCAACCTGGAAAGGCAAATCAGTGCTACAAAGAAGTCTCGCTTCCCATCGGTCAAAAGTGCCATGCTGCAAAAAGTGTCAAAACCAGAAATGCAGGACAGGCCATGGAGAAATGGCAGCCTTGCTACGCTGATGGGCGGGATGTAAATTGCCAACAGCCACTCTGGAAAAGTGTATGGTGTGTCCTGAAACATCGAAAAAACACAGCTTAGGGAGCATAGGGCACGTCCTCTCATGGGCGTATAAATTGGGAAAACTAAAAATCAGCAAGACACAGGCACCCCAAAGTTTAGGGCTGCTCTGTTGACAAGAACCTCCACTTCATGACACCTTAAATATCCCAGGAAAGAGAAAAATGGATAAAGAAGTTGTGGTCCTTATGTACAATGGAATATCACTCAGACATGAAATCAATGTTATAAGGCTAGTAGAAGCAAGATGAGTGGAGTTAGGTACGACGATTCTAAGTGAAATAAGTCACACAGAAAAAGACACTTATCATAAGCTATCACTTATAGAAGGAATGTAAAAACCGCTACACTTGAACTGAATTACAAAACAGAACAGAGTCACACATTTAGAAAACACACTGTGGCTGCTTAACGGGAAAGGTGAGGTGGGGTGATGCATAAAACAAGGGTTTCAAATTCGCTCAGATACCGTTCCATACACCCAATATGTAATAGACAATACCTACTCCTTGCTCAGTGAACTGGACTCAACACCCCCTATTCACCGCACAAGAATATATGTGACTAGTAAGAATCTTAAAACCTATGTATTGATATCTGTCTGGAAGTGAGTCAAGTGGGTGTAAAGCCGCATAAACACAGCCGTGAAAAGCAGCTAAACCCCATTATAAAAATAAATTACTTTTAAAAACCCGTAAAACAAAGACAGTGAAAGAGAGAGAAATTCTTACACAATTCGTTCAGAGGCTGTGATGCAACCTGGATTGACATATCTAGACCCACAGCTGGATGAGACATAAGGGTGGACACTCTTGGGGCTGAAAGGTTGGGTGAGGTTGGGTGAGCAAACGCAGACCCTTTAAAGTAATACTGCCTGGTACCCATCCCATGGGTCCCAAACCTCCAGGTTGAAGGGCATCTTCCTACATCGAAAACATGCATGAGAAACCCAGAAGATGGTACACCGTGTGATTTTGAAAGGTTTCTAATACGCACCTCATTTCTCAACTCCTTGTGCTCGGGTTCGCCTTTCCAGCTACTTTACTAGCAATCTCCCTACTTGGAGAATCAGCACCTTTAAGCTCCTGTCCCCTACAGGATGCAATTTGTCCTGAGGATGAACGGGAAGAGGGGCAACCAATGAGAGACTAGATCTTTGTGTTGGGACAGGCACAGGTCACTCTATTTTTCCATCAGGAAGAAGAATTAACCACAGGCTCAGCCTGCCGCCCAGAAGCAGAATAGGGCCTGAGGCAATCCCGCGCTTTTGCGGCCATCTCCCAAAAAAGCCAGTTGAAAAATGGAGCTCAGGGACACTGCAATTCACAAACCCGCAGAGCTATAAATGATAACTCTCATCCACAGATATATTGAGGGAAGGCAACGAAGAGGATTTGAAAGCAAGGCAGAATTTCAGGAAACAGGTTTCAGGAGGTAGATTCGAATCGCCTTTAAAGCATATGAAAAGTGGCAAAACGTCGACAATGATGCCCTTGGCCAAACAGGGCGTATGCGTTTTTTCCTGAATATATTCAGGAAAAAACGCATACGCCCTGTTTGGCCAACCAAGCAACCTGGAAAGGCTAATCAGCGCTACAAAGAAGTCTCGCTTCCCATCGGTCAAAAGTGCCATGCTGCAAAAAGTGTCCAAACCAGAAATGCAGGACAGGCCATGGAGAAATGGAAGCCTTGCTACGCTGATGGGCGGGATGTAAATTGCCAACAGCCACTCTGGAAAAGTGTACGGTGTGTCCTGAAACATCGAAAAAACACAGCTTAGGGAGCATAGGGCACGTCCACTCATGGGCGTATAAATTGGGAAAACTAAAAATCAGCAAGACACAGGCACCCCAAAGTTTAGGGCTGCTCTGTTGACAAGAACCTCCACTTCATGACACCTTAAATATCCCAGGAAAGAGAAAAATGGATAAAGAAGTTGTGGTCCTTATGTACAATGGAATATCACTCAGACATGAAATCAATGTCATAAGGCTAGTAGAAGCAAGATGAGTGGATTTAGGTACGATGATCCTAAGTGAAATAAGTCACACAGAAAAAGACACTTATCATAAGCTATCACTTATAGAGGGAATGTAAAAACCGCTACACTTGAACTGAATTACAAAACAGAACAGAGTCACACGTTTAGAAAACACACTATGGCTGCTTAACGGGAAAGGTGAGGTGGGGTGATGCATAAAACAAGGGTTTCAAATTCGCTCAGATACCGTTCCATACACCCAATATGTAATAGACAAGACCTACTCCTTGCTCAGTGAACTGGACTCAACACCCCCTATTCACCGCACAAGAATATATGTGACTAGTAAGAATCTTAAAACCTATGTATTGATATCTGTCTGGAAGTGAGTCACGTGGGTGTAAAGCCGCATAAACACAGCCGTGAAAAGCAGCTAAACCCCATTATAAAAATAAATTACTTTTAAAAACCCGTAAAACAAAGACAGTGAAAGAGAGAGAAATTCTTACAAAATTCGTTCAGAGGCTGTGATGCAACCTGGATTGACCATATCTAGACCCACAGCTGGATGAGACATAAGGGTGGACACTCTTGGAGCTGAAAGGTTGGGTGAGGTTGGGTGAGCAAACGCAGACCCTTTAAAGTAATACTGCCTGGTACCCATCCCATGGGTCCCAAATCTCCAGGTTCAAGGGCATCTGCCTACATCGAAAACATGCATGAGAAACCCAGAAGATGGTACACCGTGTGATTTTGAAAGGTTTCTAATACGCACCTCATTTCTCATCTCCTTGTACTCGGGTTCGCCTTTCCAGCTACTTTACTAGCAATCTCCCTACTTGGAGAATCAGCACCTTTAAGCTCCTGTTCCCTACAGGTTGCAATTTGTCCTGAGGATGAACGGGAAGAGGGGCAACCAATGAGAGACTAGATCTAGGTGTTGGGACAGGCACAGGTCACTCTATTTCCCATCAGGAAGAAGAATTAACCACAGGCTAAGCCTGCCGCCCAGAAGCAGAATAGGGCCTGAGGCAATCCCGCGCTTTTGCGGCCAGCTCCCAAAAAAGCCAGTTGAAAAATGGAGCTCAGGGACACTGCAATTCAGAAACCCGCAGAGTTATGAATGATAACTCTCATCCACAGATATATTGAGGGAAGGCAACGAAGAGGATTTGAAAGCAACGCAGAATTGCAGGAAACAGATTTCAGGAGGTAGATTCGAATCGCCTTTAAAGCACATGAAAAGAGGCAAAACGTCAACAATGATGCCCTTGGCCAAAAAGGGCGTATGCGTTTTTTCCTGAATATATTCAAGAAAAAACGCATACGCCCTTTTTGGCCAACCAAGCAACCTGGAAAGGCAAATCAGTGCTACAAAGAAGTCTCGCTTCCCATCGGTCAAAAGTGCCATGCTGCAAAAAGTGTCCAAACCAGAAATGCAGGACAGGCCATGGAGAAATGGCAGCCTTGCTACGCTGATGGGCGGGATGTAAATTGCCAACAGCCACTCTGGAAAAGTGTATGGTGTGTCCTGAAACATCGAAAAAACACAGCTTAGGGAGCATAGGGCACGTCCCCTCATGGGCGTATAAATTGGGAAAACTAAAAATCAGCAAGACACAGGCACCCCAAAGTTTAGGGCTGCTCTGTTGACAAGAACCTCCACTTCATGACACCTTAAATATCCCAGGAAAGAGAAAAATGGATAAAGAAGTTGTGGTCCTTATGTACAATGGAATATCACTCAGACATGAAATCAATGTCATAAGGCTAGTAGAAGCAAGATGAGTGGATTTAGGTACGATGATCCTAAGTGAAATAAGTCACACAGAAAAAGACACTTATCATAAGCTATCACTTATAGAAGGAATGTAAAAACCGCTACACTTGAACTGAATTACAAAACAGAACAGAGTCACACATTTAGAAAACACACTGTGGCTGCTTAACGGGAAAGGTGAGGTGGGGTGATGCATAAAACAAGGGTTTCAAATTCGCTCAGATACCGTTCCATACACCCAATATGTAATAGACAATACCTACTCCTTGCTCAGTGAACTGGACTCAACACCCCCTATTCACCGCACAAGAATATATGTGACTAGTAAGAATCTTAAAACCTATGTATTGATATCTGTCTGGAAGTGAGTCAAGTGGGTGTAAAGCCGCATAAACACAGCCGTGAAAAGCAGCTAAACCCCATTATAAAAATAAATTACTTTTAAAAACCCGTAAAACAAAGACAGTGAAAGAGAGAGAAATTCTTACACAATTCGTTCAGAGGCTGTGATGCAACCTGGATTGACATATCTAGACCCACAGCTGGATGAGACATAAGGGTGGACACTCTTGGGGCTGAAAGGTTGGGTGAGGTTGGGTGAGCAAACGCAGACCCTTTAAAGTAATACTGCCTGGTACCCATCCCATGGGTCCCAAACCTCCAGGTTGAAGGGCATCTTCCTACATCGAAAACATGCATGAGAAACCCAGAAGTTGGTACACCGTGTGTTTTTGAAAGGTTTCTAATACGCACCTCATTTCTCATCTCCTTGTGCTCGGGTTCGCCTTTCCAGCTACTTTACTAGCAATCTCCGTACTTGGAGAATCAGCACCTTTAAGCTCCTGTTCCCTACAGGTTGCAATTTGTCCTGAGGATGAACGGGAAGAGGGGCAACCAATGAGAGACTAGATCTAGGTGTTGGGACAGGCACAGGTCACTCTATTTCCCATCAGGAAGAAGAATTAACCACAGGCTAAGCCTGCCGCCCAGAAGCAGAATAGGGCCTGAGGCAATCCCGCGCTTTTGCGGCCAGCTCCCAAAAAAGCCAGTTGAAAAATGGAGCTCAGGGCCACTGCAATTCAGAAACCCGCAGAGTTATGAATGATAACTCTCATCCACAGATATATTGAGGGAAGGCAACGAAGAGGATTTGAAAGCAAGGCAGAATTGCAGGAAACAGATTTCAGGAGGTAGATTCGAATCGCCTTTAAAGCACATGAAAAGAGGCAAAACGTCGACAATGATGCCCTTGGCCAAAAAGGGCGTATGCGTTTTTTCCTGAATATATTCAGGAAAAAACGCATACGCCCTTTTTGGCCAACCAAGCAACCTGGAAAGGCAAATCAGTGCTACAAAGAAGTCTCGCTTCCCATCGGTCAAAAGTGCCATGCTGCAAAAAGTGTCAAAACCAGAAATGCAGGACAGGCCATGGAGAAATGGCAGCCTTGCTACGCTGATGGGCGGGATGTAAATTGCCAACAGCCACTCTGGAAAAGTGTATGGTGTGTCCTGAAACATCGAAAAAACACAGCTTAGGGAGCATAGGGAACGTCCTCTCATGGGCGTATAAATTGGGAAAACTAAAAATCAGCAAGACATAGGCACCCCAAAGTTTAGGGCTGCTCTGTTGACAAGAACCTCCACTTCATGACACCTTAAATATCCCAGGAAAGAGAAAAATGGATAAAGAAGTTGTGGTCCTTATGTACAATGGAATATCACTCAGACATGAAATCAATGTCATAAGGCTAGTAGAAGCAAGATGAGTGGATTTAGGTACGATGATCCTAAGTGAAATAAGTCACACAGAAAAAGACACTTATCATAAGCTATCACTTATAGAAGGAATGTAAAAACCGCTACACTTGAACTGAATTACAAAACAGAACAGAGTCACACATTTAGAAAACACACTGTGGCTGCTTAACGGGAAAGGTGAGGTGGGGTGATGCATAAAACAAGGGTTTCAAATTCGCTCAGATACCGTTCCATACACCCAATATGTAATAGACAATACCTACTCCTTGCTCAGTGAACTGGACTCAACACCCCCTATTCACCGCACAAGAATATATGTGACTAGTAAGAATCTTAAAACCTATGTATTGATATCTGTCTGGAAGTGAGTCAAGTGGGTGTAAAGCCGCATAAACACAGCCGTGAAAAGCAGCTAAACCCCATTATAAAAATAAATTACTTTTAAAAACCCGTAAAACAAAGACAGTGAAAGAGAGAGAAATTCTTACATAATTCGTTCAGAGGCTGTGATGCAACCTGGATTGACATATCTAGACCCACAGCTGGATGAGACATAAGGGTGGACACTCTTGGGGCTGAAAGGTTGGGTGAGGTTGGGTGAGCAAACGCAGACCCTTTAAAGTAATACTGCCTGGTACCCATCCCATGGGTCCCAAATCTCCAGGTTGAAGGGCATCTTCCTACATCGAAAACATGCATGAGAAACCCAGAAGATGGTACACCGTGTGATTTTGAAAGGTTTCTAATACGCACCTCATTTCTCATCTCCTTGTGCTCGGGTTCGCCTTTCCAGCTACTTTACTAGCAATCTCCCTACTTGGAGAATCAGCACCTTTAAGCTCCTGTTCCCTACAGGTTGCAATTTGTCCTGAGGATGAACGGGAAGAGGGGCAACCAATGAGAGACTAGATCTAGGTGTTGGGACAGGCACAGGTCACTCTATTTCCCATCAGGAAGAAGAATTAACCACAGGCTAAGCCTGCCGCCCAGAAGCAGAATAGGGCCTGAGGCAATCGCGCGCTTTTGCGGCCAGCTCCCAAAAAAGCCAGTTGAAAAATGGAGCTCAGGGACACTGCAATTCAGAAACCCGCAGAGTTATGAATGATAACTCTCATCCACAGATATATTGAGGGAAGGCAACGAAGAGGATTTGAAAGCAAGGCAGAATTGCAGGAAACAGATTTCAGGAGGTAGATTCGAATCGCCTTTAAAGCACATGAAAAGCGGCAAAACGTCGACAATGATGCCCTTGGCCAAAAAGGGCGTATGCGTTTTTTCCTGAATATATTCAGGAAAAAACGCATACGCCCTTTTTGGCCAACCAAGCAACCTGGAAAGGCAAATCAGTGCTACAAAGAAGTCTCGCTTCCCATCGGTCAAAAGGGCCATGCTGCAAAAAGTGTCAAAACCAGAAATACAGGACAGGCCATGGAGAAATGGCAGCCTTGCTACGCTGATTGGCGGGATGTAAATTGCCAACAGCCACTCTGGAAAAGTGTATGGTGTGTCCTGAAACATCGAAAAAACACAGCTTAGGGAGCATAGGGCACGTCCACTCATGGGCGTATAAATTGGGAAAACTAAAAATCAGCAAGACACAGGCACCCCAAAGTTTAGGGCTGCTCTTTTGACAAGAACCTCCACTTCATGACACCTTAAATATCCCAGGAAAGAGAAAAATGGATAAAGAAGTTGTGGTCCTTATGTACAATGGAATATCACTCAGACATGAAATCAATGTCATAAGGCTAGTAGAAGCAAGATGAGTGGATTTAGGTACGATGATCCTAAGTGAAATAAGTCACACAGAAAAAGACACTTATCATAAGCTATCACTTATAGAGGGAATGTAAAAACCGCTACACTTGAACTGAATTACAAAACAGAACAGAGTCACACGTTTAGAAAACACACGATGGCTGCTTAACGGGAAAGGTGAGGTGGGGTGATGCATAAAACAAGGGTTTCAAATTCGCTCAGATACCGTTCCATACACCCAATATGTAATAGACAAGACCTACTCCTTGCTCAGTGAACTGGACTCAACACCCCCTATTCACCGCACAAGAATATATGTGACTAGTAAGAATCTTAAAACCTATGTATTGATATCTGTCTGGAAGTGAGTCAATTGGGTGTAAAGCCGCATAAACACAGCCGTGAAAAGCAGCTAAACCCCATTATAAAAATAAATTACTTTTAAAAACCCGTAAAACAAAGACAGTGAAAGAGAGAGAAATTCTTACAAAATTCGTTCAGAGGCTGTGATGCAACCTGGATTGACCATATCTAGACCCACAGCTGGATGAGACATAAGGTTGGACACTCTTGGGGCTGAAAGGTTTTGTGAGGTTGGGTGAGCAAACGCAGACCCTTTAAAGTAATACTGCCTGGTACCCATCCCATGGGTCCCAAATCTCCAGGTTCAAGGGCATCTTCCTACATCGAAAACATGCATGAGAACCCCAAAAGAGGGTACACCGTGTGATTTTAAATGGTTTCTAATACGCACCTCATTTCTCATCTCCTTGTGCTCGGGTTCGCCTTTCCAGCTACTTTACTAGCAATCTCCCTACTTGGAGAATCAGCACTTTTAAGCTCCTGTTCCCTACAGGTTGCAATTTGTCCTGAGGATGAACGGGAAGAGGGGCAACCAATGAGAGACTAGATCTAGGTGTTGGGACAGGCACAGGTCACTCTATTTTCCCATCAGGAAGAAGAATTAACCACAGGCTCAGCCTGCCGCCCAGAAGCAGAATAGGGCCTGAGGCAATCCCGCGCTTTTGCGGACAGCTCCCAAAAAAGCCAGTTGAAAAATGGAGCTCAGGGACACTGCAATTCACAAACCCGCAGAGCTATAAATGATAACTCTCATCCACAGATATATTGAGGGAAGGCAACGAAGAGGATTTCAAAGCAAGGCAGAATTGCAGGAAACAGGTTTCAGGAGGTACATTCGAATCGCCTTTAAAGCACATGAAAAGTGGCAAAACGTCGACAATGATGCCCTTGGCCAAACAGGGCGTATGCGTTTTTTCCTGAATATATTCAGGAAAAAACGCATACGCCCTGTTTGGCCAACCAAGCAACCTGGAAAGGCTAATCAGCGCTACAAAGAAGTCTCGCTTCCCATCGGTCAAAAGGGCCATGCTGCAAAAAGTGTCAAAACCAGAAATGCAGGACAGGCCATGGAGAAATGGCAGCCTTGCTACGCTGATGGGCGGGATGTAAATTGCCAACAGCCACTCTGGAAAAGTGTACGGTGTGTCCTGAAACATCGAAAAAACACAGCTTAGGGAGCATAGGGCACGTCCTCTCATGGGCGTATAAATTGGGAAAACTAAAAATCAGCAAGACACAGGCACCCTAAAGTTTAGGGCTGCTCTGTTGACAAGAACCTCCACTTCATGACATCTTAAATATCCCAGGAAAGAGAAAAATGGATGAAGAAGTTGTGGTCCTTATGTACAATGGAATATCACTCAGACATGAAATCAATGTCATAAGGCTAGTAGAAGCAAGATGAGTGGATTTAGGTACGACGATTCTAAGTGAAATAAGTCACACAGAAAAAGACACTTATCATAAGCTATCACTTATAGAGGGAATGTAAAAACCGCTACACATGAACTGAATTACAAAACAGAACAGAGTCACACGTTTAGAAAACACACTATGGCTGCTTAACGGGAAAGGTGAGGTGGGGTGATGCATAAAACAAGGGTTTCAAATTCGCTCAGATACCGTTCCATACACCCAATATGTAATAGACAAGACCTACTCCTTGCTCAGTGAACTGGACTCAACACCCCCTATTCACCGCACAAGAATATATGTGACTAGTAAGAATCTTAAAACCTATGTATTGATATCTGTCTGGAAGTGAGTCAAGTGGGTGTAAAGCCGCATAAACACAGCCGTGAAAACAGCTAAACCCCATTATAAAAATAAATTACTTTTAAAAACCCGTAAAACAAAGACAGTGAAAGAGAGAGAAATTCTTACAAAATTCTTTCAGAGGCTGTGATGCAACCTGGATTGACCATATCTAGACCCACAGCTGGATGAGACATAAGGGTGGACAATCTTGGGGCTGAAAGTTTGGGTGAGGTTGGGTGAGCAAACGCACACCCTTTAAAGTAATACTGCCTGGTACCCATCCCATGGGTCCCAAATCTCCAGGTTCAAGGGCATCTTCCTACATCGAAAACATGCATGAGAAACCCAGAAGATGGTACACCGTGTGATTTTGAAAGGTTTCTAATACGCACCTCATTTCTCATCTCCTTGTGCTCGGGTTCGCCTTTCCAGCTACTTTACTAGCAATCTCCCTACTTGGGGAATCAGCACCTTTAAGCTCCTGTTCCCTACAGGTTGCAATTTGTCCTGAGGATGAACGGGAAGAGGGGCAACAAATGAGAGACTAGATCTAGGTTTTGGGACAGGCACAGGTCACTCTATTTCCCATCAGGAAGAAGAATTAACCACAGGCTAAGCCTGCCGCCCAGAAGCAGAATAGGGCCTGAGGCAATCCCGCACTTTTGCGGCCAGCTCCCAAAAAAGCCAGTTGAAAAATGGAGCTCAGAGACACTGCAATTCAGAAACCCGCAGAGTTATGAATGATAACTCTCATCCACAGATATATTGAGGGAAGGCAACGAAGAGGATTTGAAAGCAAGGCAGAATTGCAGGAAACAGATTTCAGGAGGTAGATTCGAATCGCCTTTAAAGCACATGAAAATCGCAAAACGTCGACAATGATGCCCTTGGCCAAAAAGGGCGTATGCGTTTTTTCCTGAATATATTCAGGAAAAAACGCATACGCCCTTTTTGGCCAACCAAGCAACCTGGAAAGGCAAATCAGTGCTACAAAGAAGTCTCGCTCCCCATTGGTCAAAAGTGCCATGCTGCAAAAAGTGTCAAAACCAGAAATGCAGGACAGGCCATGGAGAAATGGCAGCCTTGCTACGCTGATGGGCGGAATGTAAATTGCCAACAGCCACTCTGGAGAAGTGTACGGTGTGTCCTGAAACATCGAAAAAACACAGCTTAGGGAGCATAGGGCACGTCCACTCATGGGCGTATAAATTGGGAAAACTAAAAATCAGCAAGACACAGGCACCCCAAAGTTTAGGGCTGCTCTGTTG
The DNA here is from genome assembly GCF_028021215.1 of Eschrichtius robustus. Classification (NCBI taxonomy): domain Eukaryota; kingdom Metazoa; phylum Chordata; class Mammalia; order Artiodactyla; family Eschrichtiidae; genus Eschrichtius; species Eschrichtius robustus. Next base: position 100,596 of record NW_027175328.1, read on the forward strand.
ACAAGAACCTCCACTTCATGACACCTTAAATATCCCAGGAAAGAGAAAAATGGATAAAGAAGTTGTGGTCCTTATGTACAATGGAATATCACTCAGACATGAAATCAATGTCATAAGGCTAGTAGAAGCAAGATGAGTGGATTTAGGTACGATGATTCTAAGTGAAATAAGTCACACAGAAAAAGACACTTATCATAAGCTATCACTTATAGAGGGAATGTAAAAACCGCTACACTTGAACTGAATTACAAAACAGAACAGAGTCACACGTGTAGAAAACACACGATGGCTGCTTAACGGGAAAGGTGAGGTGGGGTGATGCATAAAACAAGGGTTTCAAATTCGCTCAGATACCGTTCCATACACCCAATATGTAATATACAAGACCTACTCCTTGCTCAGTGAACTGGATTCAACACCCCCTATTCACCGCACAAGAATATATGTGACTAGTAAGAATCTTAAAACCTATGTATTGATATCTGTCTGGAAGTGAGTCAAGTGGGTGTAAAGCCGCATAAATACAGCCGTGAAAAGCAGCTAAACCCCATTATAAAAATAAATTACTTTTAAAAACCCGTAAAACAAGACAGTGAAAGAGAGAGAAATTCTTACAAAATTCGTTCAGAGGCTGTGATGCAACCTGGATTGACCATATCTAGACCCACAGCTGGATGAGACATAAGGGTGGACACTCTTGGGGCTGAAACGTTGGGTGAGGTTGGGTGAGCAAACGCAGACCCTTTAAAGTAATACTGCCTGGTACCCATCCCATGGGTCCCAAATCTCCAGGTTCAAGGGCATCTTCCTACATCGAAAACATGCATGAGAAACCCAGAAGATGGTACACCGTGTGATTTTGAAAGGTTTCTAATACGCACCTCATTTCTCATCTCCTTGTGCTCGGGTTCGCCTTTCCAGCTATTTTACTAGCAATCTCCCTACTTGGAGAATCAGCACCTTTAAGCTCCTGTCCCCTACAGGATGCAATTTGTCCTGAGGATGAACGGGAAGAGGGGCAACCAATGAGAGACTAGATCTATGTGTTGGGACAGGCACAGGTCACTCTATTTTCCCATCGGGAAGAAGAATTAACCACAGGCTCAGCCTGCCGCCCAGAAGCAGAATAGGGCCTGAGGCAATACCGAGCTTTTGCGGACAGCTCCCAAAAAAGCCAGTTGAAAAATGGAGCTCAGGGACACTGCAATTCACAAACCCGCAGAGCTATAAATGATAACTCTCATCCACAGATATATTGAGGGAAGGCAACGAAGAGGATTTCAAAGCAAGGCAGAATTGCAGGAAACAGGTTTCAGGAGGTAGATTCGAATCGCCTTTAAAGCATATGAAAAGCGGCAAAACGTCGACAATGATGCCCTTGGCCAAACAGGGCGTATGCGTTTTTTCCTGAATATATTCAGGAAAAAACGCATACGCCCTGTTTGGCCAACCAAGCAACCTGGAAAGGCAAATCAGTGCTACAAAGAAGTCTCGCTTCCCATCGGTCTAAAGTGCCATGCTGCAAAAAGTGTCAAAACCAGAAATGCAGGACAGGCCATGGAGAAATGGCAGCCTTGCTACGCTGATGGGCGGGATGTAAATTGCCAACAGCCACTCTGGAAAAGTGTATGGTGTGTCCTGAAACATCGAAAACACACAGCTTAGGGAGCATAGGGCACGTCCACTCATGGGCGTATAAATTGGGAAAACTAAAAATCAGCAAGACACAGGCACCCCAAAGTTTAGGGCAGCTCTTTTGACAAGAACCTCCACTTCATGACACCTTAAATATCCCAGGAAAGAGAAAAATGGATAAAGAAGTTGTGGTCCTTATGTACAATGGAATATCACTCAGACATGAAATCAATGTCATAAGGCTAGTAGAAGCAAGATGAGTGGATTTAGGTACGATGATCCTAAGTGAAATAAGTCATAAGTCACACAGAAAAAGACACTTATCATAAGCTATCACTTATAGAGGGAATGTAAAAACCGCTACACTTGAACTGAATTACAAAACAGAACAGAGTCACACGTTTAGAAAACACACGATGGCTGCTTAACGGGAAAGGTGAGGTGGGGTGATGCATAAAACAAGGGTTTCAAATTCGCTCAGATACCGTTCCATATACCCAATATGTAATAGACAAGACCTACTCCTTGCTCAGTGAACTGGACTCAACACCCCCTATTCACCGCACAAGAATATATGTGACTAGTAAGAATCTTAAAACCTATGTATTGATATCTGTCTGGAAGTGAGTCAAGTGGGTGTAAAGCCGCATAAACACAGCCGTGAAAAGCAGCTAAACCCCATTATAAAAATAAATTACTTTTAAAATCCCGTAAAACAAAGACAGTGAAAGAGAGAGAAATTCTTACAAAATTCGTTCAGAGGCTGTGATGCAACCTGGATTGACCATATCTAGACCCACAGCTGGATGAGACATAAGGGTGGACACTCTTGGGGCTGAAAGGTTGGGTGAGGTTGGGTGAGCAAACGCAGACCCTTTAAAGTAATACTGCCTGGTACCCATCCCATGGGTCCCAAATCTCCAGGTTCAAGGGCATCTTCCTACATCGAAAACATGCATGAGAAACCCAGAAGATGGTACACCGTGTGATTTTGAAAGGTTTCTAATACGCACCTCATTTCTCATCTCCTTGTGCTCGGGTTCGCCTTTCCAGCTACTTTACTAGCAATCTCCCTACTTGGAGAATCAGCACTTTTAAGCTCCTGTTCCCTACAGGTTGCAATTTGTCCTGAGGATGAACGGGAAGAGGGGCAACCAATGAGAGACTAGATCTAGGTGTTGGGACAGGCACAGGTCACTCTATTTTCCCATCAGGAAGAAGAATTAACCACAGGCTCAGCCTGCCGCCCAGAAGCAGAATAGGGCCTGAGGCAATCCCGCGCTTTTGCGGCCAGCTCCCAAAAAAGCCAGTTGAAAAATGGAGCTCAGGGACACTGCAATTCACAAACCCGCAGAGCTATAAATGATAACTCTCATCCACAGATATATTGAGGGAAGGCAACGAAGAGGATTTGAAAGCAAGGCAGAATTGCAGGAAACAGGTTTCAGGAGGTACATTCGAATCGCCTTTAAAGCACATGAAAAGTGGCAAAACGTCGACAATGATGCCCTTGGCCAAACAGGGCGTATGCGTTTTTTCCTGAATATATTCAGGAAAAAACGCATACGCCCTGTTTGGCCAACCAAGCAACCTGGAAAGGCTAATCAGCGCTACAAAGAAGTCTCGCTTCCCATCGGTCAAAAGGGCCATGCTGCAAAAAGTGTCAAAACCAGAAATGCAGGACAGGCCATGGAGAAATGGCAGCCTTGCTACGCTGATGGGCGGGATGTAAATTGCCAACAGCCACTCTGGAGAAGTGTACGGTGTGTCCTGAAACATCGAAAAAACACAGCTTAGGGAGCATAGGGCACGTCCTCTCATGGGCGTATAAATTGGGAAAACTAAAAATCAGCAAGACACAGGCACCCCAAAGTTTAGGGCTGCTCTGTTGACAAGAACCTCCACTTCATGACACCTTAAATATCCCAGGAAAGAGAAAAATGGATAAAGAAGTTGTGGTCCTTATGTACAATGGAATATCACTCAGACATGAAATCAATGTCATAAGGCTAGTAGAAGCAAGATGAGTGGATTTAGGTACGATGATTCTAAGTGAAATAAGTCACACAGAAAAAGGCACTTATCATAAGCTATCACTTATAGAGGGAATGTAATAACCGCTACACTTGAACTGAATTACAAAACAGAACAGAGTCACACGTTTAGAAAACACACTATGGCTGCTTAACGGGAAAGGTGAGGTGGGGTGAGGCATAAAACAAGGGTTTCAAATTCGCTCAGATACCGTTCCATACACCCAATATGTAATAGACAAGACCTACTCCTTGCTCAGTGACCTGGACTCAACACCCCCTATTCACCGCACAAGTATATATGTGACTAGTAAGAATCTTAAAACCTATGTATTGATATCTGTCTGGAAGTGAGTCAAGTGGGTGTAAAGCCGCATAAACACAGCCGTGAAAAGCAGCTAAACCCCATTATAAAAATAAATTACTTTTAAAAACCCGTAAAACAAAGACAGTGAAAGAGAGAGAAATTCTTACAAAATTCGTTCAGAGGCTGTGATGCAACCTGGATTGACCATATCTAGACCCACAGCTGGATGAGACATAAGGGTGGACACTCTTGGGGCTAAAAGGTTGGGTGAGGTTGGGTGAGCAAACGCAGACCCTTTAAAGTAATACTGCCTGGTACCCATCCCATGGGTCCCAAATCTCCAGGTTCAAGGGCATCTTCCTACATCGAAAACATGCATGAGTAACCCAGAAGATGGTACACCGTGTGATTTTGAAAGGTTTCTAATACGCACCTCATTTCTCATCTCCTTGTGCTCGGGTTCGCCTTTCCAGCTACTTTACTAGCAATCTCCCTACTTGGAGAATCAGCACTTTTAAGCTCCTGTTCCCTACAGGTTGCAATTTGTCCTGAGGATGAACGGGAAGAGGGGCAACCAATGAGAGACTAGATCTAGGTGTTGGGACAGGCACAGGTCACTCTATTTTCCCATCAGGAAGAAGAATTAACCACAGGCTCAGCCTGCCGCCCAGAAGCAGAATAGGGCCTGAGGCAATCCCGCGCTTTTGCGGCCAGCTCCCAAAAAAGCCAGTTGAAAAATGGAGCTCAGGGACACTGCAATTCAGAAACCCGCAGAATTATGAATGATAACTCTCATCCACAGATATATTGAGGGAAGGCAACGAACAGGATTTGAAAGCAAGGCAGAATTGCAGGAAACAGATTTCAGGAGGTAGATTCGAATCGCCTTTAAAGCACATGAAAAGCGGCAAAACGTCGACAATGCTGCCCTTGGCCAAAAAGGGCGTATGCGTTTTTTCCTGAATATATTCAGGAAAAAACGCATACGCCCTTTTTGGCCAACCAAGCAACCTGGAAAGGCAAATCAGTGCTACAAAGAATTCTCGCTTCCCATCGGTCAAAAGTGCCATGCTGCAAAAAGTGTCCAAACCAGAAATGCAGGACAGGCCATGGAGAAATGGCAGCCTTGCTACGCTGATGGGCGGGATGTAAATTGCCAACAGCCACTCTGGAAAAGTGTACGGTGTGTCCTGAAACATCGAAAAAACACAGCTTAGGGAGCATAGGGCACGTCCACTCATGGGCGTATAAATTGGGAAAACTAAAAATCAGCAAGACACAGGCACCCCAAAGATTAGGGCTGCTCTGTTGACAAGAATCTCCACTTCATGACACCTTAAATATCCCAGGAAAGAGAAAAATGGATAAAGAAGTTGTGGTCCTTATGTACAATGGAATATCACTCAGACATGAAATCAATGTCATAAGGCTAGTAGAAGCAAGATGATTGGATTTAGGTACGATGATCCTAAGTGAAATAAGTCACACAGAAAAAGACACTTATCATAAGCTATCACTTATAGAGGGAATGTAAAAACCGCTACACTTGAACTGAATTACAAAACAGAACAGAGTCACACGTTTAGAAAACACTCTATGGCTGCTTAACGGGAAAGGTGAGGTGGGGTGATGCATAAAACAAGGGTTTCAAATTCGCTCAGATACCGTTCCATACACCCAATATATAATAGACAAGACCTACTCCTTGCTCAGTGAACTGGACTCAACACCCCCTATTCACCGCACAAGAATATATGTGACTAGTAAGAATCTTAAAACCTATGTATTGATATCTGTCTGGAAGTGAGTCAAGTGGGTGTAAAGCCGCATAAACACAGCCGTGAAAAGCAGCTAAACCCCATTATAAAAATAAATTACTTTTAAAAACCCGTAAAACAAAGACAGTGAAAGAGACAGAAATTCTTACAAAATTCGTTCAGAGGCTGTGATGCAACCTGGATTGACCATATCTAGACCCACAGCTGGATGAGACATAAGGGTGGACACTCTTGGGGCTGAAAGGTTGGGTGAGGTTGGGTGAGCAAACGCAGACCCTTTAAAGTAAATCTGCCTGGTACCCAACCCATGGGTCCCAAATCTCCAGGTTCAAGGGCATCTTCCTATATGGAAAACATGCATGAGAAACCCAGAAGATGGTACACCGTGTGATTTTGAAAGGTTTCTAATATGCACCTCATTTCTCATCTCCTTGTGCTCGGGTTCGCCTTTCCAGCTACTTTACTAGCAATCTCCCTACTTGGAGAATCAGCACCTTTAAGCTCCTGTCCCCTACAGGATGCAATTTGTCCTGAGGATGAACGGGAAGAGGGGCAACCAATGAGAGACTAGATCTATGTTTTGGGACAGGCACAGCTCACTCTATTTTCCCATCGGGAAGAAGAATTAACCACAGGCTCAGCCTGCCGCCCAGAAGCAGAATAGGGCCTGAGGCAATCCCGAGCTTTTGCGGCCAGCTCCCAAAAAAGCCAGTTGAAAATTGGAGCTCAGGGACACTGCAATTCACAAACCCGCAGAGCTATAAATGATAACTCTCATCCACAGATATATTGAGGGAAGGCAACGAAGAGGATTTGAAAGCAAGGCAGAATTGCAGGAAACAGGTTTCAGGAGGTAGATTCGAATCGCCTTTAAAGCATATGAAAAGTGGCAAAACGTCGACAATGATGCCCTTGGCCAAACAGGGCGTATGCGTTTTTTCCTGAATATATTCAGGAAAAAACGCATACGCCCTGTTTGGCCAACCAAGCAACCTGGAAAGGCTAATCAGCGCTACAAAGAAGTCTCGCTTCCCATCGGTCAAAAGGGCCATGCTGCAAAAAGTGTCAAAACCAGAAATGCAGGACAGGCCATTGAGAAATGGCAGCCTTGCTACGCTGATGGGCGGGATGTAAATTGCCAACAGCCACTCTGGAGAAGTGTACGGTGTGTCCTGAAACATCGAAAAAACACAGCTTAGGGAGCATAGGGCACGTCCACTCATGGGCGTATAAATTGGGAAAACTAAAAATCAGCAAGACACAGGCACCCCAAAGTTTAGGGCTGCTCTGTTGACAAGAACCTCCACTTCATGACACCTTAAATATCCCAGGAAAGAGAAAAATGGATAAAGAAGTTGTGGTCCTTATGTACAATGGAATATCACTCAGACATGAAATCAATGTCATAAGGCTAGTAGAAGCAAGATGAGTGGATTTAGGTACGATGATTCTAAGTGAAATAAGTCACACAGAAAAAGACACATATCATAAGCTATCACTTATAGAGGGAATGTAAAAACCGCTACACATGAACTGAATTACAAAACAGAACAGAGTCACACGTTTAGAAAACACACTATGGCTGCTTAACGGGAAAGGTGAGGTGGGGTGATGCATAAAACAAGGGTTTCAAATTCGCTCAGATACCGTTCCATACACCCAATATGTAATAGACAAGACCTACTCCTTGCTCAGTGAACTGGACTCAACACCCCCTATTCACCGCACAAGAATATATGTGACTAGTAAGAATCTTAAAACCTATGTATTGATATCTGTCTGGAAGTGAGTCAAGTGGGTGTAAAGCCGCATAAACACAGCCGTGAAAAGCAGCTAAACCCCATTATAAAAATAAATTACTTTTAAAAACCCGTAAAACAAAGACAGTGAAAGAGACAGAAATTCTTACAAAATTCGTTCAGAGGCTGTGATGCAACCTGGATTGACCATATCTAGACCCACAGCTGGATGAGACATAAGGGTGGACACTCTTGGGGCTGAAAGGTTGGGTGAGGTTGGGTGAGCAAACGCAGACCCTTTAAAGTAAATCTGCCTGGTACCCAACCCATGGGTCCCAAATCTCCAGGTTCAAGGGCATCTTCCTATATGGAAAACATGCATGAGAAACCCAGAAGATGGTACACCGTGTGATTTTGAAAGGTTTCTAATATGCACCTCATTTCTCATCTCCTTGTGCTCGGGTTCGCCTTTCCAGCTACTTTACTAGCAATCTCCCTACTTGGAGAATCAGCACCTTTAAGCTCCTGTCCCCTACAGGATGCAATTTGTCCTGAGGATGAACGGGAAGAGGGGCAACCAATGAGAGACTAGATCTATGTTTTGGGACAGGCACAGCTCACTCTATTTTCCCATCGGGAAGAAGAATTAACCACAGGCTCAGCCTGCCGCCCAGAAGCAGAATAGGGCCTGAGGCAATCCCGAGCTTTTGCGGCCAGCTCCCAAAAAAGCCAGTTGAAAATTGGAGCTCAGGGACACTGCAATTCACAAACCCGCAGAGCTATAAATGATAACTCTCATCCACAGATATATTGAGGGAAGGCAACGAAGAGGATTTGAAAGCAAGGCAGAATTGCAGGAAACAGGTTTCAGGAGGTAGATTCGAATCGCCTTTAAAGCATATGAAAAGTGGCAAAACGTCGACAATGATGCCCTTGGCCAAACAGGGCGTATGCGTTTTTTCCTGAATATATTCAGGAAAAAACGCATACGCCCTGTTTGGCCAACCAAGCAACCTGGAAAGGCTAATCAGCGCTACAAAGAAGTCTCGCTTCCCATCGGTCAAAAGGGCCATGCTGCAAAAAGTGTCAAAACCAGAAATGCAGGACAGGCCATTGAGAAATGGCAGCCTTGCTACGCTGATGGGCGGGATGTAAATTGCCAACAGCCACTCTGGAGAAGTGTACGGTGTGTCCTGAAACATCGAAAAAACACAGCTTAGGGAGCATAGGGCACGTCCACTCATGGGCGTATAAATTGGGAAAACTAAAAATCAGCAAGACACAGGCACCCCAAAGTTTAGGGCTGCTCTGTTGACAAGAACCTCCACTTCATGACACCTTAAATATCCCAGGAAAGAGAAAAATGGATAAAGAAGTTGTGGTCCTTATGTACAATGGAATATCACTCAGACATGAAATCAATGTCATAAGGCTAGTAGAAGCAAGATGAGTGGATTTAGGTACGATGATTCTAAGTGAAATAAGTCACACAGAAAAAGACACTTATCATAAGCTATCACTTATAGAGGGAATGTAAAAACCGCTACACATGAACTGAATTACAAAACAGAACAGAGTCACACGTTTAGAAAACACACTATGGCTGCTTAACGGGAAAGGTGAGGTGGGGTGATGCATAAAACAAGGGTTTCAAATTCGCTCAGATACCGTTCCATACACCCAATATGTAATAGACAAGACCTACTCCTTGCTCAGTGAACTGGACTCAACACCCCCTATTCACCGCACAAGAATATATGTGACTAGTAAGAATCTTAAAACCTATGTATTGATATCTGTCTGGAAGTGAGTCAAGTGGGTGTAAAGCCGCATAAACACAGCCGTGAAAAGCAGCTAAACCCCATTATAAAAATAAATTACTTTTAAAAACCCGTAAAACAAAGACAGTGAAAGAGAGAGAAATTCTTACAAAATTCGTTCAGAGGCTGTGATGCAACCTGGATTGACCATATCTTGACCCACAGCTGGATGAGACATAAGGGTGGACACTCTTGGGGCTGAAAGGTTGGGTGAGGTTGGGTGAGCAAACGCAGACCCTTTAAAGTAAATCTGCCTGGTACCCAACCCATGGGTCCCAAATCTCCAGGTTCAAGGGCATCTTCCTATATGGAAAACATGCATGAGAAACCCAGAAGATGGTACACCGTGTGATTTTGAAAGGTTTCTAATATGCACCTCATTTCTCATCTCCTTGTGCTCGGGTTCGCCTTTCCAGCTACTTTACTAGCAATCTCCCTACTTGGAGAATCAGCACCTTTAAGCTCCTGTCCCCTACAGGATGCAATTTGTCCTGAGGATGAACGGGAAGAGGGGCAACCAATGAGAGACTAGACATATGTGTTGGGACAGGCACAGCTCACTCTATTTTCCCATCGGGAAGAAGAATTAACCACAGGCTCAGCCTGCCGCCCAGAAGCAGAATAGGGCCTGAGGCAATCCCGAGCATTTGCGGCCAGCTCCCAAAAAAGCCAGTTGAAAATTGGAGCTCAGGGACACTGCAATTCACAAACCCGCAGAGCTATAAATGATAACTTTCATCCACATATATATTGAGGGAAGGCAACGAAGAGGATTTGAAAGCAAGGCAGAATTGCAGGAAACAGGTTTCAGGAGGTAGATTCGAATCGCCTTTAAAGCATATGAAAAGTGGCAAAACGTCGACAATGATGCCCTTGGCCAAACAGGGCGTATGCGTTTTTTCCTGAATATATTCAGGAAAAAACGCATACGCCCTGTTTGGCCAACCAAGCAACCTGGAAAGGCTAATCAGCGCTACAAAGAAGTCTCGCTTCCCATCGGTCAAAAGGGCCATGCTGCAAAAAGTGTCAAAACCAGAAATGCAGGACAGGCCATTGAGAAATGGCAGCCTTGCTACGCTGATGGGCGGGATGTAAATTGCCAACAGCCACTCTGGAGAAGTGTACGGTGTGTCCTGAAACATCGAAAAAACACAGCTTAGGGAGCATAGGGCACGTCCACTCATGGGCGTATAAATTGGGAAAACTAAAAATCAGCAAGACACAGGCACCCCAAAGTTTAGGGCTGCTCTGTTGACAAGAACCTCCACTTCATGACACCTTAAATATCCCAGGAAAGAGAAAAATGGATAAAGAAGTTGTGGTCCTTATGTACAATGGAATATCACTCAGACATGAAATCAATGTCATAAGGCTAGTAGAAGCAAGATGAGTGGATTTAGGTACGATGATTCTAAGTGAAATAAGTCACACAGAAAAAGACACTTATCATAAGCTATCACTTATTGAGGGAATGTAAAAACCGCTACACATGAACTGAATTACAAAACAGAACAGAGTCACACGTTTAGAAAACACACTATGGCTGCTTAACGGGAAAGTTGAGGTGGGGTGAGGCATAAAACAAGGGTTTCAAATTCGCTCAGATACCGTTCCATACACCCAATATGTAATAGACAAGACCTACTCCTTGCTCAGTGAACTGGACTCAACACCCCCTATTCACCGCACAAGAATATATGTGACTAGTAAGAATCTTAAAACCTATGTATTGATATCTGTCTGGAAGTGAGTCAAGTGGGTGTAAAGCCGCATAAACACAGCCGTGAAAAGCAGCTAAACCCCATTATAAAAATAAATTACTTTTAAAAACCCGTAAAACAAAGACAGTGAAAGAGAGAGAAATTCTTACAAAATTCGTTCAGAGGCTGTGATGCAACCTGGATTGACCATATCTAGACCCACAGCTGGATGAGACATAAGGGTGGACACTCTTGGGGCTGAAAGGTTGGGTGAGGTTGGGAGAGCAAACGCAGACCCTTTAAAGTAATACTGCCTGGTACCCATCCCATGGGTCCCAAATCTCCAGGTTCAAGGGCATCTTCCTAAATCGAAAACATGCATGAGAAACCCAGAAGATGGTACACCGTGTGATTTTGAAAGGTTTCTAATACGCACCTCATTTCTCATCTCCTTGTGCTCGGGTTCGCCTTTCCAGCTACTTTACTAGCAACCTCCCTACTTGGAGAATCAGCACCTTTAAGCTCCTGTCCCCTACAGGATGCAATTTGTCCTGAGGATGAACGGGAAGAGGGGCAACCAATGAGAGACTAGATCTATGTGTTGGGACAGGCACAGGTCACTCTATTTTCCCATCAGGAAGAAGAATTAACCACAGGCTCAGCCTGCCGCCCAGAAGCAGAATAGGGCCTGAGGCAATCCCGCGCTTTTGCGGCCAGCTCCCAAAAAAGCCAGTTGAAAAATGGAGCTCAGGGACACTGCAATTCACAAATCCGCAGAGCTATAAATGATAACTCTCATCCACAGATATATTGAGGGAAGGCAACGAAGAGGATTTGAAAGCAAGGCAGAATTTCAGGAAACAGGTTTCAGGAGGTAGATTCGAATCGCCTTTAAAGCATATGAAAAGTGGCAAAACGTCGACAATGATGCCCTTGGCCAAACAGGGCGTATGCGTTTTTTCCTGAATATATTCAGGAAAAAACGCATACGCCCTGTTTGGCCAACCAAGCAACCTGGAAAGGCTAATCAGCGCTACAAAGAAGTCTCGCTTCCCATCGGTCAAAAGTGCCATGCTGCAAAAAGTGTCCAAACCAGAAATGCAGGACAGGCCATGGAGAAATGGCAGCCTTGCTACGCTGATGGGCGGGATGTAAATTGCCAACAGCCACTCTGGAAAAGTGTACGGTGTGTCCTGAAACATCGAAAAAACACAGCTTAGGGAGCATAGGGCACGTCCACTCATGGGCGTATAAATTGGGAAAACTAAAAATCAGCAAGACACAGGCACCCCAAAGTTTAGGGCTGCTCTGTTGACAAGAACCTCCACTTCATGACACCTTAAATATCCCAGGAAAGAGAAAAATGGATAAAGAAGTTGTGGTCCTTATGTACAATGGAATATCACTCAGACATGAAATCAATGTCATAAGGCTAGTAGAAGCAAGATGAGTGGATTTAGGTACGATGATCCTAAGTGAAATAAGTCACACAGAAAAAGACACTTATCATAAGCTATCACTTATAGAGGGAATGTAAAAACCGCTACACTTGAACTGAATTACAAAACAGAACAGAGTCACACGTTTAGAAAACACACTATGGCTGCTTAACGGGAAAGGTGAGGTGGGGTGATGCATAAAACAAGGGTTTCAAATTCGCTCAGATACCGTTCCATACACCCAATATGTAATAGACAAGACCTACTCCTTGCTCAGTGAACTGTACTCAACACCCCCTATTCACCGCACAAGAATATATGTGACTAGTAAGAATCTTAAAGCCTATGTATTGATATCTGTCTGGAAGTGAGTCAAGTGGGTGTAAAGCCGCATAAACACAGCCGTGAAAAGCAGCTAAACCCCATTATAAAAATAAATTACTTTTAAAAACCCGTAAAACAAAGACAGTGAAAGAGAGAGAAATTCTTACAAAATTCGTTCAGAGGCTGTGATGCAACCTGGATTGACCATATCTAGACCCACAGCTGGATGAGACATAAGGGTGGACACTCTTGGGGCTGAAAGGTTGGGTGAGGTTGGGTGAGCAAACGCAGACCCTTTAAAGTAATACTGCCTTGTACCCATCCCATGGGTCCCAAATCTCCAGGTTCAAGGGCATCTTCCTACATCGAAAACATGCATGAGAAACCCAGAAGATGGTACACCGTGTGATTTTGAAAGGTTTCTAATACGCACCTCATTTCTCATCTCCTTGTGCTCGGGTTCGCCTTTCCAGCTACTTTACTAGCAATCTCCCTACTTGGAGAATCAGCACCTTTAAGCTCCTGTTCCCTACAGGTTGCAATTTGTCCTGAGGATGAACGGGAAGAGGGGCAACCAATGAGAGACTAGATCTAGGTGTTGGGACAGGCACAGGTCACTCTATTTCCCATCAGGAAGAAGAATTAACCACAGGCTAAGCCTGCCGCCCAGAAGCAGAATAGGGCCTGAGGCAATCCCGCGCTTTTGCGGCCAGCTCCCAAAAAAGCCAGTTGAAAAATGGAGCTCAGGGACACTGCAATTCAGAAACCCGCAGAGTTATGAATGATAACTCTCATCCACAGATATATTGAGGGAAGGCAACGAAGAGGATTTGAAAGCAAGGCAGAATTGCAGGAAACAGATTTCAGGAGGTAGATTCGAATCGCCTTTAAAGCACATGAAAAGCGGCAAAACGTCGACAATGATGCCCTTGGCCAAAAAGGGCGTATGCGTTTTTTCCTGAATATATTCAGGAAAAAACGCATACGCCCTTTTTGGCCAACCAAGCAACCTGGAAAGGCAAATCAGTGCTACAAAGAAGTCTCGCTTCCCATCGGTCAAAAGTGCCATGCTGCAAAAAGTGTCAAAACCAGAAATGCAGGACAGGCCATGGAGAAATGGCAGCCTTGCTACGCTGATGGGCGGGATGTAAATTGCCAACAGCCACTCTGGAAAAGTGTACGGTGTGTCCTGAAACATCGAAAAAACACAGCTTAGGGAGCATAGGGCACGTCCACTCATGGGCGTATAAATTGGGAAAACTAAAAATCAGCAAGACACAGGCACCCCAAAGTTTAGGGCTGCTCTGTTGACAAGAACCTCCACTTCATGACACCTTAAATATCCCAGGAAAGAGAAAAATGGATAAAGAAGTTGTGGTCCTTATGTACAATGGAATATCACTCAGACATGAAATCAATGTCATAAGGCTAGTAGAAGCAAGATGAGTGGATTTAGGTACGATGATCCTAAGTGAAATAAGTCACACAGAAAAAGACACTTATCATAAGCTATCACTTATAGAGGGAATGTAAAAACCGCTACACTTGAACTGAATTACAAAACAGAACAGAGTCACACGTTTAGAAAACACACGATGGCTGCTGAGCGGGAAAGGTGAGGTGGGGTGATGCATAAAACAAGGGTTTCAAATTCGCTCAGATACCGTTCCATACACCCAATATGTAATAGACAAGACCTACTCCTTGCTCAGTGAACTGGACTCAACACCCCCTATTCACCGCACAAGAATATATGTGACTAGTAAGAATCTTAAAACCTATGTATTGATATCTGTCTGGAAGTGAGTCAAGTGGGTGTAAAGCCGCATAAACACAGCCGTGAAAAGCAGCTAAACCCCATTATAAAAATAAATTACTTTTAAAAACCCGTAAAACAAAGACAGTGAAAGAGAGAGAAATTCTTACACAATTCGTTCAGAGGCTGTGATGCAACCTGGATTGACATATCTAGACCCACAGCTGGATGAGACATAAGGGTGGACACTCTTGGGGCTGAAAGGTTGGGTGAGGTTGGGTGAGCAAACGCAGACCCTTTAAAGTAATACTGCCTGGTACCCATCCCATGGGTCCCAAATCTCCTGGTTCAAGGGCATCTGCCTACATCGAAAACATTCATGAGAAACCCAGAAGATGGTACACCGTGTGATTTTGAAAGGTTTCTAATACGCACCTCATTTCTCATCTCCTTGTGCTCGGGTTCACCTTTCCAGCTACTTTACTAGCAATCTCCCTACTTGGAGAATCAGCACCTTTAAGCTCCTGTTCCCTACAGGTTGCAATTTGTCCTGAGGATGAACGGGAAGAGGGGCAACCAATGAGAGACTAGATCTAGGTGTTGGGACAGGCACAGGTCACTCTATTTCCCATCAGGAAGAAGAATTAACCACAGGCTAAGCCTGCCGCCCAGAAGCAGAATAGGGCCTGAGGCAATCCCGCGCTTTTGCGGCCAGCTCCCAAAAAAGCCAGTTGAAAAATGGAGCTCAGGGACACTGCAATTCAGAAACCCGCAGAGTTATGAATGATAACTCTCATCCACAGATATATTGAGGGAAGGCAACGAAGAGGAATTGAAAGCAAGGCAGAATTGCAGGAAACAGATTTCAGGAGGTAGATTCGAATCGCCTTTAAAACACATGAAAAGAGGCAAAACGTCGACAATTATGCCCTTGGCCAAAAAGGGCGTATGCGTTTTTTCCTGAATATATTCAGGAAAAAACGCATACGCCCTTTTTGGCCAACCAAGCAACCTGGAAAGGCAAATCAGTGCTACAAAGAAGTCTCGCTTCCCATCGGTCAAAAGTGCCATGCTGCAAAAAGTGTCAAAACCAGAAATGCAGGACAGGCCATGGAGAAATGGCAGCCTTGCTACGCTGATGGGCGGGATGTAAATTGCCAACAGCCACTCTGGAAAAGTGTATGGTGTGTCCTGAAACATCGAAAAAACACAGCTTAGGGAGCATAGGGCACGTCCTCTCATGGGCGTATAAATTGGGAAAACTAAAAATCAGCAAGACACAGGCACCCCAAAGTTTAGGGCTGCTCTGTTGACAAGAACCTCCACTTCATGACACCTTAAATATCCCAGGAAAGAGAAAAATGGATAAAGAAGTTGTGGTCCTTATGTACAATGGAATATCACTCAGACATGAAATCAATGTCATAAGGCTAGTAGAAGCAAGATGAGTGGATTTAGGTACGATGATCCTAAGTGAAATAAGTCACACAGAAAAAGACACTTATCATAAGCTATCACTTATAGAGGGAATGTAAAAACCGCTACACATGAACTGAATTACAAAACAGAACAGAGTCACACGTTTAGAAAACACACTATGGCTGCTTAACGGGAAAGGTGAGGTGGGGTGATGCATAAAACAAGGGTTTCAAATTCGCTCAGATACCGTTCCATACACCCAATATGTAATAGACAAGACCTACTCCTTGCTCAGTGAACTGGACTCAACACCCCCTATTCACCGCACAAGAATATATGTGACTAGTAAGAATCTTAAAACCTATGTATTGATATCTGTCTGGAAGTGAGTCAAGTGGGTGTAAAGCCGCATAAACACAGCCGTGAAAAGCAGCTAAACCCCATTATAAAAATAAATTACTTTTAAAAACCCGTAAAACAAAGACAGTGAAAGAGAGAGAAATTCTTACAAAATTCGTTCAGAGGCTGTGATGCAACCTGGATTGACATATCTAGACCCACAGCTGGATGAGACATAAGGGTGGACACTCTTGGGGCTGAAATGTTGGGTGAGGTTGGGTGAGCAAACGCAGACCCTTTAAAGTAATACTGCCTGGTACCCATCCCATGGGTCCCAAATCTCCAGGTTCAAGGGCATCTTCCTATATGGAAAACATGCATGAGAAACCCAGAAGATGGTACACCGTGTGATTTTGAAAGGTTTCTAATACGCACCTCATTTCTCATCTCCTTGTGCTCGGGTTCGCCTTTCCAGCTACTTTACTAGCAATCTCCCTACTTGGAGAATCAGCACCTTTAAGCTCCTGTCCCCTACAGGATGCAATTTGTCCTGAGGATGAACGGGAAGAGGGGCAACCAATGAGAGACTAGATCTATGTGTTGGGACAGGCACAGGTCACTCTATTTTCCCATCAGGAAGAAGAATTAACCACAGGCTCAGCCTGCCGCCCAGAAGCAGAATAGGGCCTGAGGCAATCCCGCGCTTTTGCGGCCAGCTCCCAAAAAAGCCAGTTGAAAAATGGAGCTCAGGGACACTGCAATTCACAAACCCGCAGAGCTATAAATGATAACTCTCATCCACAGATATATTGAGGGAAGGCAACGAAGAGGATTTGAAAGCAAATCAGAATTTCAGGAAACAGGTTTCAGGAGGTAGATACGAATCGCATTTAAAGCATATGAAAAGTGGCAAAACGACGACAATGATGCCCTTGGCCAAACAGGGCGTATGCGTTTTTTCCTGAATATATTCAGGAAAAAACGCATACGCCCTGTTTGGCCAACCAAGCAACCTGGAAAGGCTAATCAGCGCTACAAAGAAGTCTCGCTTCCCAACGGTCAAAAGTGCCATGCTGCAAAAAGTGTCCAAACCAGAAATGCAGGACAGGCCATGGAGAAATGGCAGCCTTGCTACGCTGATGGGCGGGATGTAAATTGCCAACAGCCACTCTGGAAAAGTGTACGGTGTGTCCTGAAACATCGAAAAAACACAGATAAGGAGCATAGGGCACGTCCACTCATGGGCGTATAAATTGGGAAAACTAAAAATCAGCAAGACACAGGCACCCCAAAGTTTAGGGCTGCTCTGTTGACAAGAACCTCCACTTCATGACACCTTAAATATCCCAGGAAAGAGAAAAATGGATAAAGAAGTTGTGGTCCTTATGTACAATGGAATATCACTCAGACATGAAATCAATGTCATAAGGCTAGTAGAAGCAAGATGAGTGGATTTAGGTACGATGATCCTAAGTGAAATAAGTCACACAAAAAAGACACTTATCATAAGCTATCACTTATAGAGGGAATGTAAAAACCGCTACACTTGAACTGAATTACAAAACAGAACAGAGTCACACGTTTAGAAAACACACTATGGCTGCTTAACGGGAAAGGTGAGGTGGGGTGATGCATAAAACAAGGGTTTCAAATTCGCTCAGATACCGTTCCATACACCCAATATGTAATAGACAAGACCTACTCCTTGCTCAGTGAACTGGACTCAACACCCCCTATTCACCGCACAAAAATATATGTGACTAGTAAGAATCTTAAAACCTATGTATTGATATCTGTCTGGAAGTGAGTCAAGTGGGTGTAAAGCCACATAATCACAGCCGTGAAAAGCAGCTAAACCCCATTATAAAAATAAATTACTTTTAAAAACCCATAAAACAAAGACAGTGAAAGAGAGAGAAATTCTTACAAAATTCGTTCAGAGGCTGTGATGCAACCTGGATTGACCATATCTAGACCCACAGCTGGATGAGACATAAGGGTGGACACTCTAGGGGCTGAAAGTTTGGGTGAGGTTGGGTGAGCAAACGCAGACCCTTTAAAGTAATACTGCCTTGTACCCATCCCATGGGTCCCAAATCTCCAGGTTCAAGGGCATCTTCCTACATCGAAAACATGCATGAGAAACCCAGAAGATGGTACACCGTGTGATTTTGAAAGGTTTCTAATACGCACCTCATTTCTCATCTCCTTGTGCTCGGGTTCGCCTTTCCAGCTACTTTACTAGCAACCTCCCTACTTGGAGAATCAGCACCTTTAAGCTCCTGTTCCCTACAGGTTGCAATTTGTCCTGAGGATGAACGGGAAGAGGGGCAACCAATGAGAGACTAGATCTAGGTGTTGGGACAGGCACAGGTCACTCTATTTTCCCATCAGGAAGAAGAATTAACCACAGGCTAAGCCTGCCGCCCAGAAGCAGAATAGGGCCTGAGGCAATCCCGCGCTTTTGCGGCCAGCTCCCAAAAAAGCCAGTTGAAAAATGGAGCTCAGGGACACTGCAATTCAGAAACCCGCAGAGTTATGAATGATAACTCTCATCCACAGATATATTGAGGGAAGGCAACGAAGAGGATTTGAAAGCAAGGCAGAATTGCAGGAAACAGATTTCAGGAGGTAGATTCGAATCGCCTTTAATGCACATGAAAAGCGGCAAAACGTCGACAATGATGCCCTTGGCCAAAAAGGGCGTATGCATTTTTTCCTGAATATGTTCAGGAAAAAACGCATACGCCCTTTTTGGCCAACCAAGCAACCTGGAAAGGCAAATCAGTGCTACAAAGAAGTCTCGCTTCCCATCGGTCAAAAGTGCCATGCTGCAAAAAGTGTCAAAACCAGAAATGCAGGACAGGCCATGGAGAAATGGCAGCCTTGCTACGCTGATGGGCGGGATGTAAATTGCCAACAGCCACTCTGGAAAAGTGTACGGTGTGTCCTGAAACATCGAAAAAACACAGCTTAGGGAGCATAGGGCACGTCCACTCATGGGCGTATAAATTGGGAAAACTAAAAATCAGCAAGACACAGGCACCCCAAAGTTTAGGGCTGCTCTGTTGACAAGAACCTCCACTTCATGACACCTTAAATATCCCAGGAAAGAGAAAAATGGATAAAGAAGTTGTGGTCCTTATGTACAATGGAATATCACTCAGACATGAAATCAATGTCATAAGGCTAGTAGAGGCAAGATGAGTGGATTTAGGTACGATGATCCTAAGTGAAATAAGTCACACAGAAAAAGACACTTATCATAAGCTATCACTTATAGAGGGAATGTAAAAACCGCTACACTTGAACTGAATTACAAAACAGAACAGAGTCACACGTTTAGAAAACACACTATGGCTGCTTAACGGGAAAGGTGAGGTGGGGTGATGCATAAAACAAGGGTTTCAAATTCGCTCAGATACCGTTCCATACACGCAATATGTAATAGACAAGACCTACTCCTTGCTCAGTGAACTGGACTCAACACCCCCTATTCACCGCACAAGAATATATGTGACTAGTAAGAATCTTAAAACCTATGTATTGATATCTGTCTGGAAGTGAGTCAATTGGGTGTAAAGCCGCATAAACACAGCTGTGAAAAGCAGCTAAACCCCATTATAAAAATAAATTACTTTTAAAAACCCGTAAAACAAAGACAGTGAAAGAGAGAGAAATTCTTACAAAATTCGTTCAGAGGCTGTGATGCAACCTGGATCAACCATATCTAGACCCACAGCTGGATGAGACATAAGGGTGGACACTCTTGGGGCTGAAAGGTTGGGTGAGGTTGGGTGAGCAAACGCAGACCCTTTAAAGTAATACTGCCTGGTACCCATCCCATGGGTCCCAAATCTCCAGATTCAAGGGCATCTTCCTATATGGAAAACATGCATGAGAAACCCAGAAGATGGTACACCGTGTGATTTTGAAAGGTTTCTAATACGCACCTCATTTCTCATCTCCTTGTGCTCGGGTTCGCCTTTCCAGCTACTTTACTAGCAATCTCCCTACTTGGAGAATCAGCACCTTTAAGCTCCTGTCCCCTACAGGATGCAATTTGTCCTGAGGATGAACGGGAAGAGGGGCAACCAATGAGAGACTAGATCTATGTGTTGGGACAGGCACAGGTCACTCTATTTTCCCATCAGGAAGAAGAATTAACCACAGGCTCAGCCTGCCGCCCAGAAGCAGAATAGGGCCTGAGGCAATCCCGCGCTTTTGCGGCCAGCTCCCAAAAAAGCCAGTTGAAAAATGGAGCTCAGGGACACTGCAATTCACAAACCCACAGAGCTATAAATGATAACTCTCATCCACAGATATATTGAGGGAAGGCAACGAAGAGGATTTGAAAGCAAGGCAGAATTTCAGGAAACAGGTTTCAGGAGGTAGATTCGAATCGCATTTAAAGCATATGAAAAGTGGCAAAACGACGACAATGATGCCCTTGGCCAAACAGGGCGTATGCGTTTTTTCCTGAATATATTCAGGAAAAAACGCATACGCCCTGTTTGGCCAACCAAGCAACCTGGAAAGGCTAATCAGCGCTACAAAGAAGTCTCGCTTCCCAACGGTCAAAAGTGCCATGCTGCAAAAAGTGTCCAAACCAGAAATGCAGGACAGGCCATGGAGAAATGGCAGCCTTGCTACGCTGATGGGCGGGATGTAAATTGCCAACAGCCACTCTGGAGAAGTGTACGGTGTGTCCTGAAACATCGAAAAAACACAGCTTAAGGAGCATAGGGCACGTCCACTCATGGGCGTATAAATTGGGAAAACTAAAAATCAGCAAGACACAGGCACCCCAAAGTTTAGGGCTGCTCTGTTGACAAGAACCTCCACTTCATGACACCTTAAATATCCCAGGAAAGAGAAAAATGGATAAAGAAGTTGTGGTCCTTATGTACAATGGAATATCACTCAGACATGAAATCAATGTCATAAGGCTAGTAGAAGCAAGATGAGTGGATTTAGGTACGATGATCCTAAGTGAAATAAGTCACACAGAAAAAGACACTTATCATAAGCTATCACTTATAGAGGGAATGTAAAAACCGCTACAGTTGAACTGAATTACAAAACAGAACAGAGTCACACGTTTAGAAAACACACTATGGCTGCTTAACGGGAAAGGTGAGGTGGGGTGATGCATAAAACAAGGGTTTCAAATTCGCTCAGATACCGTTCCATACACCCAATATGTAATAGACAAGACCTACTCCTTGCTCAGTGAACTGGACTCAACACCCCCTATTCACCGCACAAAAATATATGTGACTAGTAAGAATCTTAAAACCTATGTATTGATATCTCTCTGGAAGTGAGTCAAGTGGGTGTAAAGCCACATAATCACAGCCGTGAAAAGCAGCTAAACCCCATTATAAAAATAAATTACTTTTAAAAACCCATAAAACAAAGACAGTGAAAGAGAGAGAAATTCTTACAAAATTCGTTCAGAGGCTGTGATGCAACCTGGATTGACCATATCTAGACCCACAGCTGGATGAGACATAAGGGTGGACACTCTAGGGGCTGAAAGGTTGGGTGAGGTTGGGTGAGCAAACGCAGACCCTTTAAAGTAATACTGCCTTGTACCCATCCCATGGGTCCCAAATCTCCTGGTTCAAGGGCATCTTCCTACATCGAAAACATGCATGAGAAACCCAGAAGATGGTACACCGTGTGATTTTGAAAGGTTTCTAATACGCACCTCATTTCTCATCTCCTTGTGCTCGGGTTCGCCTTTCCAGCTACTTTACTAGCAACCTCCCTACTTGGAGAATCAGCACCTTTAAGCTCCTGTTCCCTACAGGTTGCAATTTGTCCTGAGGATGAACGGGAAGAGGGGCAACCAATGAGAGACTAGATCTAGGTGTTGGGACAGGCACAGGTCACTCTATTTCCCATCAGGAAGAAGAATTAACCACAGGCTAAGCCTGCCGCCCAGAAGCAGAATAGGGCCTGAGGGAATCCCGCGCTTTTGCGGCCAGCTCCCAAAAAAGCCAGTTGAAAAATGGAGCTCAGGGACACTGCAATTCAGAAACCAGCAGAGTTATGAATGATAACTCTCATCCACAGATATATTGAGGGAAGGCAACGAAGAGGATTTGAAAGCAAGGCAGAATTGCAGGAAACAGATTTCAGGAGGTAGATTCGAATCGCCTTTAAAGCACATGAAAAGCGGCAAAACGTCGACAATGATGCCCTTGGCCAAAAAGGGCGTATGCGTTTTTTCCTGAATATATTCAGGAAAAAACGCATACGCCCTTTTTGGCCAACCAAGCAACCTGGAAAGGCAAATCAGTGCTACAAAGAAGTCTCGCTTCCCATCGGTCAAAAGTGCCATGCTGCAAAAAGTGTCAAAACCAGAAATGCAGGACAGGCCATGGAGAAATGGCAGCCTTGCTACGCTGATGGGCGGGATGTAAATTGCCAACAGCCACTCTGGAAAAGTGTACGGTGTGTCCTGAAACATCGAAAAAACACAGCTTAGGGAGCATAGGGCACGTCCACTCATGGGCGTATAAATTGGGAAAACTAAAAATCAGCAAGACACAGGCACCCCAAAGTTTAGGGCTGCTCTGTTGACAAGAACCTCCACTTCATGACACCTTAAATATCCCAGGAAAGAGAAAAATGGATAAAGAAGTTGTGGTCCTTATGTACAATGGAATATCACTCAGACATGAAATCAATGTCATTAGGCTAGTAGAAGCAAGATGAGTGGATATAGGTACGATGATCCTAAGTGAAATAAGTCACACAGAAAAAGACACTTATCATAAGCTATCACTTATAGAGGGAATGTAAAAACCGCTACACTTGAACTGAATTACAAAACAGAACAGAGTCACACGTTTAGAAAACACACGATGGCTGCTGAGCGGGAAAGGTGAGGTGGGGTGATGCATAAAACAAGGGTTTCAAATTCGCTCAGATACCGTTCCATACACCCAATATGTAATAGACAAGACCTACTCCTTGCTCAGTGAACTGGACTCAACACCCCCTATTCACCGCACAAAAATATATGTGACTAGTAAGAATCTTAAAACCTATGTATTGATATCTGTCTGGAAGTGAGTCAAGTGGGTGTAAAGCCACATAAACACAGCCGTGAAAAGCAGCTAAACGCCATTATAAAAATAAATTACTTTTAAAAACCCATAAAACAAAGACAGTGAAAGAGAGAGAAATTCTTACAAAATTCGTTCAGAGGCTGTGATGCAACCTGGATTGACCATATCTAGACCCACAGCTGGATGAGACATAAGGGTGGACACTCTAGGGGCTGAAAGGTTGGGTGAGGTTGGGTGAGCAAACGCAGACCCTTTAAAGTAATACTGCCTTGTACCCATCCCATGGGTCCCAAATCTCCAGGTTCAAGGGCATCTTCCTACATCGAAAACATGCATGAGAAACCCAGAAGATGGTACACCGTGTGATTTTGAAAGGTTTCTAATACGCACCTCATTTCTCATCTCCTTGTGCTCGGGTTCGCCTTTCCAGCTACTTTACTAGCAACCTCCCTACTTGGAGAATCAGCACCTTTAAGCTCCTGTTCCCTACAGGTTGCAATTTGTCCTGAGGATGAACGGGAAGAGGGGCAACCAATGAGAGACTAGATCTAGGTGTTGGGACAGGCACAGGTCACTCTATTTCCCATCAGGAAGAAGAATTAACCACAGGCTAAGCCTGCCGCCCAGAAGCAGAATAGGGCCTGAGGGAATCCCGCGCTTTTGCGGCCAGCTCCCAAAAAAGCCAGTTGAAAAATGGAGCTCAGGGACACTGCAATTCAGAAACCCGCAGAGTTATGAATGATAACTCTCATCCACAGATATATTGAGGGAAGGCAACGAAGAGGATTTGAAAGCAAGGCAGAATTGCAGGAAACAGATTTCAGGAGGTAGATTCGAATCGCCTTTAAAGCACATGAAAAGCGGCAAAACGTCGACAATGATGCCCTTGGCCAAAAAGGGCGTATGCATTTTTTCCTGAATATGTTCAGGAAAAAACGCATACGCCCTTTTTGGCCAACCAAGCAACCTGGAAAGGCAAATCAGTGCTACAAAGAAGTCTCGCTTCCCATCGGTCAAAAGTGCCATGCTGCAAAAAGTGTCCAAACCAGAAATGCAGGACAGGCCATGGAGAAATGGCAGCCTTGCTACGCTGATGGGCGGGATGTAAATTGCCAACAGCCACTCTGGAAAAGTGTACGGTGTGTCCTGAAACATCGAAAAAACACAGCTTAGGGAGCATAGGGCACGTCCACTCATGGGCGTATAAATTGGGAAAACTAAAAATCAGCAAGACACAGGCACCCCAAAGTTTAGGGCTGCTCTGTTGACAAGAACCTCCACTTCATGACACCTTAAATATCCCAGGAAAGAGAAAAATGGATAAAGAAGTTGTGGTCCTTATGTACAATGGAATATCACTCAGACATGAAATCAATGTCATAAGGCTAGTAGAGGCAAGATGAGTGGATTTAGGTACGACGATCCTAAGTGAAATAAGTCACACAGAAAAAGACACTTATCATAAGCTATCACTTATAGAGGGAATGTAAAAACCGCTACACTTGAACTGAATTACAAAACAGAACAGAGTCACACGTTTAGAAAACACACGATGGCTGCTGAGCGGGAAAGGTGAGGTGGGGTGATGCATAAAACAAGGGTTTCAAATTCGCTCAGATACCGTTCCATACACCCAATATGTAATAGACAAGACCTACTCCTTGCTCAGTGAACTGGACTCAACACCCCCTATTCACCGCACAAAAATATATGTGACTAGTAAGAATCTTAAAACCTATGTATTGATATCTGTCTGGAAGTGAGTCAAGTGGGTGTAAAGCCACATAAACACAGCCGTGAAAAGCAGCTAAACGCCATTATAAAAATAAATTACTTTTAAAAACCCATAAAACAAAGACAGTGAAAGAGAGAGAAATTCTTACAAAATTCGTTCAGAGGCTGTGATGCAACCTGGATTGACCATATCTAGACCCACAGCTGGATGAGACATAAGGGTGGACACTCTAGGGGCTGAAAGGTTGGGTGAGGTTGGGTGAGCAAACGCAGACCCTTTAAAGTAATACTGCCTTGTACCCATCCCATGGGTCCCAAATCTCCAGGTTCAAGGGCATCTTCCTACATCGAAAACATGCATGACAAACCCAGAAGATGGTACACCGTGTGATTTTGAAAGGTTTCTAATACGCACCTCATTTCTCATCTCCTTGTGCTCGGGTTCGCCTTTCCAGCTACTTTACTAGCAACCTCCCTACTTGGAGAATCAGCACCTTTAAGCTCCTGTTCCCTACAGGTTGCAATTTGTCCTGAGGATGAACGGGAAGAGGGGCAACCAATGAGAGACTAGATCTAGGTGTTGGGACAGGCACAGGTCACTCTATTTCCCATCAGGAAGAAGAATTAACCACAGGCTAAGCCTGCCGCCCAGAAGCAGAATAGGGCCTGAGGGAATCCCGCGCTTTTGCGGCCAGCTCCCAAAAAAGCCAGTTGAAAAATGGAGCTCAGGGACACTGCAATTCAGAAACCCGCAGAGTTATGAATGATAACTCTCATCCACAGATATATTGAGGGAAGGCAACGAAGAGGATTTGAAAGCAAGGCAGAATTGCAGGAAACAGATTTCAGGAGGTAGATTCGAATCGCCTTTAAAGCACATGAAAAGCGGCAAAACGTCGACAATGATGCCCTTGGCCAAAAAGGGCGTATGCATTTTTTCCTGAATATGTTCAGGAAAAAACGCATACGCCCTTTTTGGCCAACCAAGCAACCTGGAAAGGCAAATCAGTGCTACAAAGAAGTCTCGCTTCCCATCGGTCAAAAGTGCCATGCTGCAAAAAGTGTCCAAACCAGAAATGCAGGACAGGCCATGGAGAAATGGCAGCCTTGCTACGCTGATGGGCGGGATGTAAATTGCCAACAGCCACTCTGGAAAAGTGTACGGTGTGTCCTGAAACATCGAAAAAACACAGCTTAGGGAGCATAGGGCACGTCCACTCATGGGCGTATAAATTGGGAAAACTAAAAATCAGCAAGACACAGGCACCCCAAAGTTTAGGGCTGCTCTGTTGACAAGAACCTCCACTTCATGACACCTTAAATATCCCAGGAAAGAGAAAAATGGATAAAGAAGTTGTGGTCCTTATGTACAATGGAATATCACTCAGACATGAAATCAATGTCATAAGGCTAGTAGAGGCAAGATGAGTGGATTTAGGTACGATGATCCTAAGTGAAATAAGTCACACAGAAAAAGACACTTATCATAAGCTATCACTTATAGAGGGAATGTAAAAACCGCTACACTTGAACTGAATTACAAAACAGAACAGAGTCACACGTTTAGAAAACACACGATGGCTGCTGAGCGGGAAAGGTGAGGTGGGGTGATGCATAAAACAAGGGTTTCAAATTCGCTCAGATACCGTTCCATACACCCAATATGTAATAGACAAGACCTACTCCTTGCTCAGTGAACTGGACTCAACACCCCCTATTCACCGCACAAGAATATATGTGACTAGTAAGAATCTTAAAACCTATGTATTGATATCTGTCTGGAAGTGAGTCAAGTGGGTGTAAAGCCGCATAAACACAGCCGTGAAAAGCAGCTAAACCCCATTATAAAAATAAATTACTTTTAAAAACCCGTAAAACAAAGACAGTGAAAGAGAGAGAAATTCTTACACAATTCGTTCAGAGGCTGTGATGCAACCTGGATTGACATATCTAGACCCACAGCTGGATGAGACATAAGGGTGGACACTCTTGGGGCTGAAAGGTTGGGTGAGGTTGGGTGAGCAAACGCAGACCCTTTAAAGTAATACTGCCTGGTACCCATCCCATGGGTCCCAAATCTCCAGGTTCAAGGGCATCTTCCTACATCGAAAACATGCATGAGAAACCCAGAAGATGGTACACCGTGTGATTTTGAAAGGTTTCTAATACGCACCTCATTTCTCATCTCCTTGTGCTCGGGTTCGCCTTTCCAGCTACTTTACTAGCAATCTCCCTACTTGGAGAATCAGCACCTTTAAGCTCCTGTTCCCTACAGGTTGCAATTTGTCCTGAGGATGAACGGGAAGAGGGGCAACCAATGAGAGACTAGATCTAGGTGTTGGGACAGGCACAGGTCACTCTATTTCCCATCAAGAAGAAGAATTAACCACAGGCTATGCCTGCCGCCCAGAAGCAGAATAGGGCCTGAGGCAATCCCGCGCTTTTGCGGCCAGCTCCCAAAAAAGCCAGTTGAAAAATGGAGCTCAGGGACACTGCAATTCAGAAACCCGCAGAGTTATGAATGATAACTCTCATCCACAGATATATTGAGGGAAGGCAACGAAGAGGATTTGAAAGCAAGGCAGAATTGCAGGAAACAGATTTCAGGAGGTAGATTCAAATCGCCTTTAAAGCACATGAAAAGCGGCAAAACGTCGACAATGATGCCCTTGGCCAAAAAGGGCGTATGCGTTTTTTCCTGAATATATTCAGGAAAAAACGCATACGCCCTTTTTGGCCAACCAAGCAACCTGGAAAGGCAAATCAGTGCTACAAAGAAGTCTCGCTTCCCATCGGTCAAAAGGGCCATGCTGCAAAAAGTGTCAAAACCAGAAATACAGGACAGGCCATGGAGAAATGGCAGCCTTGCTACGCTGATGGGCGGGATGTAAATTGCCAACAGCCACTCTGGAGAAGTGTACGGTGTGTCCTGAAACATCGAAAAAACACAGCTTAGGGAGCATAGGGCACGTCCACTCATGGGCGTATAAATTGGGAAAACTAAAAATCAGCAAGACACAGGCACCCCAAAGTTTAGGGCTGCTCTGTTGACAAGAACCTCCACTTCATGACACCTTAAATATCCCAGGAAAGAGAAAAATGGATAAAGAAGTTGTGGTCCTTATGTACAATGGAATATCACTCAGACATGAAATCAATGTCATAAGGCTAGTAGAGGCAAGATGAGTGGATTTAGGTACGATGATCCTAAGTGAAATAAGTCACACAGAAAAAGACACTTATCATAAGCTATCACTTATAGAGGGAATGTAAAAACCGCTACACTTGAACTGAATTACAAAACAGAACAGAGTCACACGATTAGAAAACACACTATGGCTGCTTAACGGGAAAGGTGAGGTGGGGTGATGCATAAAACAAGGGTTTCAAATTCGCTCAGATACCGTTCCATACACCCAATATGTAATAGACAAGACCTACTCCTTGCTCAGTGAACTGGACTCAACACCCCCTATTCACCGCACAAGAATATATGTGACTAGTAAGAATCTTAAAACCTATGTATTGATATCTGTCTGGAAGTGAGTCAAGTGGGTGTAAAGCCGCATAAACACAGCCGTGAAAAGCAGCTAAACCCCATTATAAAAATAAATTACTTTTAAAAACCCGTAAAACAAAGACAGTGAAAGAGAGAGAAATTCTTACAAAATTCGTTCAGAGGCTGTGATGCAACCTGGATTAACCATATCTAGACCCACAGCTGGATGAGACATAAGGGTGGACACTCTTGGGGCTGAAAGGTTGAGTGAGGTTGGGTGAGCAAACGCAGACCCTTTAAAGTAATACTGCCTGGTACCCATCCCATGGGTCCCAAATCTCCAGGTTCAAGGGCATCTTCCTATATGGAAAACATGCATGAGAAACCCAGAAGATGGTACACCGTGTGATTTTGAAAGGTTTCTAATACGCACCTCATTTCTCATCTCCTTGTGCTCGGGTTCGCCTTTCCAGCTACTTTACTAGCAATCTCCCTACTTGGAGAATCAGCACCTTTAAGCTCCTGTCCCCTACAGGATGCAATTTGTCCTGAGGATGAACGGGAAGAGGGGCAACCAATGAGAGACTAGATCTATGTGTTGGGACAGGCACAGGTCACTCTATTTTCCCATCAGGAAGAAGAATTAACCACAGGCTCAGCCTGCCGCCCAGAAGCAGAATAGGGCCTGAGGCAATCCGCGCTTTTGCGGCCAGCTCCCAAAAAAGCCAGTTGAAAAATGGAGCTCAGGGACACTGCAATTCACAAACCCGCAGAGCTATAAATGATAACTCTCATCCACAGATATATTGAGGGAAGGCAACGAAGAGGATTTGAAAGCAAGGCAGAATTGCAGGAAACAGGTTTCAGGAGGTAGATTCGAATCGCCTTTAAAGCATATGAAAAGTGGCAAAACGTCGACAATGATGCCCTTGGCCAAACAGGGCGTATGCGTTTTTTCCTGAATATATTCAGGAAAAAACGCATACGCCCTGTTTGGCCAACCAAGCAACCTGGAAAGGCTAATCAGCGTTACAAAGAAGTCTCGCTTCCCATCAGTCAAAAGTGCCATGCTGCAAAAAGTGTCCAAACCAGAAATGCAGGACAGGCCATGGAGAAATGGCAGCCTTGCTACGCTGATGGGCGGGATGTAAATTGCCAACAGCCACTCTGGAAAAGTGTACGGTGTGTCCTGAAACATCGAAAAAACACAGCTTAGGGAGCATAGGGCACGTCCACTCATGGGCGTATAAATTGGGAAAACTAAAAATCAGCAAGACACAGGCACCCCAAAGTTTAGGGCTACTCTGTTGACAAGAACCTCCACTTCATGACACCTTAAATATCCCAGGAAAGAGAAAAATGGATAAAGAAGTTGTGGTCCTTATGTACAATGGAATATCACTCAGACATGAAATCAATGTCATAAGGCTAGTAGAAGCAAGATCAGTGGATTTAGGTACGATGATCCTAAGTGAAATAAGTCACACAGAAAAAGACACTTATCATAAGCTATCACTTATAGAGGGAATGTAAAAACCGCTACACTTGAACTGAATTACAAAACAGAACAGAGTCACACGTTTAGAAAACACACGATGGCTGCTGAGCGGGAAAGGTGAGGTGGGGTGATGCATAAAACAAGGGTTTCAAATTCGCTCAGATACCGTTCCATACACCCAATATGTAATAGACAAGACCTACTCCTTGCTCAGTGAACTGGACTCAACACCCCCTATTCACCGCACAAGAATATATGTGACTAGTAAGAATCTTAAAACCTATGTATTGATATCTGTCTGGAAGTGAGTCAAGTGGGTGTAAAGCCGCATAAACACAGCCGTGAAAAGCAGCTAAACCCCATTATAAAAAGAAATTACTTTTAAAAACCCGTAAAACAAAGACAGTGAAAGAGAGAGAAATTCTTACACAATTCGTTCAGAGGCTGTGATGCAACCTGGATTGACCATATCTAGACCCACAGCTGGATGAGACATAAGGGTGGACACTCTTGGGGCTGAAAGGTTGGGTGAGGTTGGGTGAGCAAACGCAGACCCTTTAAAGTAATACTGCCTGGTACCCATCCCATGGGTCCCAAATCTCCAGGTTCAAGGGCATCTTCCTACATCGAAAACATGCATGAGAAACCCAGAAGATGGTACACCGTGTGATTTTGAAAGGTTTCTAATACGCACCTCATTTCTCATCTCCTTGTGCTCGGGTTCGCCTTTCCAGCTACTTTACTAGCAATCTCCCTACTTGGAGAATCAGCACCTTTAAGCTCCTGTTCCCTACAGGTTGCAATTTGTCCTGAGGATGAACGGGAAGAGGGGCAACTAATGAGAGACTAGATCTATGTGTTGGGACAGGCACAGGTCACTCTATTTTCCCATCGGGAAGAAGAATTAACCACAGGCTCAGCCTGCCGCCCAGAAACAGAATAGGGCCTGAGGCAATCCCGCGCTTTTGCGGCCAGCTCCCAAAAAAGCCAGTTGAAAAATGGAGCTCAGGGACACTGCAATTCACAAACCCGCAGAGCTATAAATGATAACTCTCATCCACAGATATATTGAGGGAAGGCAACGAAGAGGATTTGAAAGCAAGGCAGAATTGCAGGAAACAGGTTTCAGGAGGTAGATTCGAATCGCCTTTAAAGCACATGAAAAGTGGTAAAACGTCGACAATGATGCCCTTGGCCAAACAGGGCGTATGCGTTTTTTCCTGAATATATTCAGGAAAAAACGCATACGCCCTGTTTGGCCAACCAAGCAACCTGGAAAGGCTAATCAGCGCTACAAAGAAATCTCGCTTCCCATCGGTCAAAAGGGCCATGCTGCAAAAAGTGTCAAAACCAGAAATGCAGGACAGGCCATGGAGAAATGGCAGCCTTGCTACGCTGATGGGCGGGATGTAAATTGCCAACAGCCACTCTGGAGAAGTGTACGGTGTGTCCTGAAACATCGAAAAAACACAGCTTAGGGAGCATAGGGCACGTCCTCTCATGGGCGTATAAATTGGGAAAACTAAAAATCAGCAAGACACAGGCACCCCAAAGTTTAGGGCTGCTCTGTTGACAAGAACCTCCACTTCATGACACCTTAAATATCCCAGGAAAGAGAAAAATGGATAAAGAAGTTGTGGTCCTTATGTACAATGGAATATCACTCAGACATGAAATCAATGTCATAAGGCTAGTAGAGGCAAGATGAGTGGATTTAGGTACGATGATCCTAAGTGAAATAAGTCACACAGAAAAAGACACTTATCATAAGCTATCACTTATAGAGGGAATGTAAAAACCGCTACACTTGAACTGAATTACAAAACAGAACAGAGTCACACGTTTAGAAAACACACTATGGCTGCTTAACGGGAAAGGTGAGGTGGGGTGATGCATAAAACAAGGGTTTCAAATTCGCTCAGATACCGTTCCATACACCCAATATGTAATAGACAAGACCTACTCCTTGCTCAGTGAACTGGACTCAACACCCCCTATTCACCGCACAAGAATATATGTGACTAGTAAGAATCTTAAAACCTATGTATTGATATCTGTCTGGAAGTGAGTCAATTGGGTGTAAAGCCGCATAAACACAGCCGTGAAAAGCAGCTAAACCCCATTATAAAAATAAATTACTTTTAAAAACCCGTAAAACAAAGACAGTGAAAGAGAGAGAAATTCTTACAAAATTCGTTCAGAGGCTGTGATGCAACCTGGATTAACCATATCTAGACCCACAGCTGGATGAGACATAAGGGTGGACACTCTTGGGGCTGAAAGGTTGAGTGAGGTTGGGTGAGCAAACGCAGACCCTTTAAAGTAATACTGCCTGGTACCCATCCCATGGGTCCCAAATCTCCAGGTTCAAGGGCATCTTCCTATATGGAAAACATGCATGAGAAACCCAGAAGATGGTACACCGTGTGATTTTGAAAGGTTTCTAATACGCACCTCATTTCTCATCTCCTTGTGCTCGGGTTCGCCTTTCCAGCTACTTTACTAGCAATCTCCCTACTTGGAGAATCAGCACCTTTAAGCTCCTGTCCCCTACAGGATGCAATTTGTCCTGAGGATGAACGGGAAGAGGGGCAACCAATGAGAGACTAGATCTATGTGTTGGGACAGGCACAGGTCACTCTATTTTCCCATCAGGAAGAAGAATTAACCACAGGCTCAGCCTGCCGCCCAAAAGCAGAATAGGGCCTGAGGCAATCCGCGCTTTTGCGGCCAGCTCCCAAAAAAGCCAGTTGAAAAATGGAGCTCAGGGACACTGCAATTCACAAACCCGCAGAGCTATAAATGATAACTCTCATCCACAGATATATTGAGGGAAGGCAACGAAGAGGATTTGAAAGCAAGGCAGAATTGCAGGAAACAGGTTTCAGGAGGTAGATTCGAATCGCCTTTAAAGCACATGAAAAGTGGCAAAACGTCGACAATGATGCCCTTGGCCAAACAGGGCGTATGCGTTTTTTCCTGAATATATTCAGGAAAAAACGCATACGCCCTGTTTGGCCAACCAAGCAACCTGGAAAGGCTAATCAGCGTTACAAAGAAGTCTCGCTTCCCATCGGTCAAAAGTGCCATGCTGCAAAAAGTGTCCAAACCAGAAATGCAGGACAGGCCATGGAGAAATGGCAGCCTTGCTACGCTGATGGGCGGGATGTAAATTGCCAACAGCCACTCTGGAGAAGTGTACGGTGTGTCCTGAAACATCGAAAAAACACAGCTTAGGGAGCATAGGGCACGTCCACTCATGGGCGTATAAATTGGGAAAACTAAAAATCAGCAAGACACAGGCACCCCAAAGTTTAGGGCTGCTCTGTTGACAAGAACCTCCACTTCATGACACCTTAAATATCCCAGGAAAGAGAAAAATGGATAAAGAAGTTGTGGTCCTTATGTACAATGGAATATCACTCAGACATGAAATCAATGTCATAAGGCTAGTAGAAGCAAGATCAGTGGATTTAGGTACGATGATCCTAAGTGAAATAAGTCACACAGAAAAAGACACTTATCATAAGCTATCACTTATAGAGGGAATGTAAAAACCGCTACACTTGAACTGAATTACAAAACAGAACAGAGTCACACGTTTAGAAAACACACGATGGCTGCTGAGCGGGAAAGGTGAGGTGGGGTGATGCATAAAACAAGGGTTTCAAATTCGCTCAGATACCGTTCCATACACCCAATATGTAATAGACAAGACCTACTCCTTGCTCAGTGAACTGGACTCAACACCCCCTATTCACCGCACAAGAATATATGTGACTAGTAAGAATCTTAAAACCTATGTATTGATATCTGTCTGGAAGTGAGTCAAGTGGGTGTAAAGCCGCATAAACACAGCCGTGAAAAGCAGCTAAACCCCATTATAAAAATAAATTACTTTTAAAAACCCGTAAAACAAAGACAGTGAAAGAGAGAGAAATTCTTACACAATTCGTTCAGAGGCTCTGATGCAACCTGGATTGACCATATCTAGACCCACAGCTGGATGAGACATAAGGGTGGACACTCTTGGGGCTGAAAGGTTGGGTGAGGTTGGGTGAGAAAACGCAGACCCTTTAAAGTAATACTGCCTGGTACCCATCCCATGGGTCCCAAATCTCCAGGTTCAAGGGCATCTTCCTACATCGAAAACATGCATGAGAAACCCAGAAGATGGTACACCGTGTGATTTTGAAAGGTTTCTAATACGCACCTCATTTCTCATCTCCTTGTGCTCGGGTTCGCCTTTCCAGCTACTTTACTAGCAATCTCCCTACTTGGAGAATCAGCACCTTTAAGCTCCTGTTCCCTACAGGTTGCAATTTGTCCTGAGGATGAACGGGAAGAGGGGCAACTAATGAGAGACTAGATCTATGTGTTGGGACAGGCACAGGTCACTCTATTTTCCCATCGGGAAGAAGAATTAACCACAGGCTCAGCCTGCCGCCCAGAAACAGAATAGGGCCTGAGGCAATCCCGCGCTTTTGCGGCCAGCTCCCAAAAAAGCCAGTTGAAAAATGGAGCTCAGGGACACTGCAATTCACAAACCCGCAGAGCTATAAATGATAACTCTCATCCACAGATATATTGAGGGAAGGCAACGAAGAGGATTTGAAAGCAAGGCAGAATTGCAGGAAACAGGTTTCAGGAGGTAGATTCGAATCGCCTTTAAAGCACATGAAAAGTGGTAAAACGTCGACAATGATGCCCTTGGCCAAACAGGGCGTATGCGTTTTTTCCTGAATATATTCAGGAAAAAACGCATACGCCCTGTTTGGCCAACCAAGCAACCTGGAAAGGCTAATCAGCGCTACAAAGAAATCTCGCTTCCCATCGGTCAAAAGGGCCATGCTGCAAAAAGTGTCAAAACCAGAAATGCAGGACAGGCCATGGAGAAATGGCAGCCTTGCTACGCTGATGGGCGGGATGTAAATTGCCAACAGCCACTCTGGAGAAGTGTACGGTGTGTCCTGAAACATCGAAAAAACACAGCTTAGGGAGCATAGGGCACGTCCTCTCATGGGCGTATAAATTGGGAAAACTAAAAATCAGCAAGACACAGGCACCCCAAAGTTTAGGGCTGCTCTGTTGACAAGAACCTCCACTTCATGACACCTTAAATATCCCAGGAAAGAGAAAAATGGATAAAGAAGTTGTGGTCCTTATGTACAATGGAATATCACTCAGACATGAAATCAATGTCATAAGGCTAGTAGAGGCAAGATGAGTGGATTTAGGTACGATGATCCTAAGTGAAATAAGTCACACAGAAAAAGACACTTATCATAAGCTATCACTTATAGAGGGAATGTAAAAACCGCTACACTTGAACTGAATTACAAAACAGAACAGAGTCACACGTTTAGAAAACACACTATGGCTGCTTAACGGGAAAGGTGAGGTGGGGTGATGCATAAAACAAGGGTTTCAAATTCGCTCAGATACCGTTCCATACACCCAATATGTAATAGACAAGACCTACTCCTTGCTCAGTGAACTGGACTCAACACCCCCTATTCACCGCACAAGAATATATGTGACTAGTAAGAATCTTAAAACCTATGTATTGATATCTGTCTGGAAGTGAGTCAATTGGGTGTAAAGCCGCATAAACACAGCCGTGAAAAGCAGCTAAACCCCATTATAAAAATAAATTACTTTTAAAAACCCGTAAAACAAAGACAGTGAAAGAGAGAGAAATTCTTACAAAATTCGTTCAGAGGCTGTGATGCAACCTGGATTAACCATATCTAGACCCACAGCTGGATGAGACATAAGGGTGGACACTCTTGGGGCTGAAAGGTTGAGTGAGGTTGGGTGAGCAAACGCAGACCCTTTAAAGTAATACTGCCTGGTACCCATCCCATGGGTCCCAAATCTCCAGGTTCAAGGGCATCTTCCTATATGGAAAACATGCATGAGAAACCCAGAAGATGGTACACCGTGTGATTTTGAAAGGTTTCTAATACGCACCTCATTTCTCATCTCCTTGTGCTCGGGTTCGCCTTTCCAGCTACTTTACTAGCAATCTCCCTACTTGGAGAATCAGCACCTTTAAGCTCCTGTCCCCTACAGGATGCAATTTGTCCTGAGGATGAACGGGAAGAGGGGCAACCAATGAGAGACTAGATCTATGTGTTGGGACAGGCACAGGTCACTCTATTTTCCCATCAGGAAGAAGAATTAACCACAGGCTCAGCCTGCCGCCCAAAAGCAGAATAGGGCCTGAGGCAATCCGCGCTTTTGCGGCCAGCTCCCAAAAAAGCCAGTTGAAAAATGGAGCTCAGGGACACTGCAATTCACAAACCCGCAGAGCTATAAATGATAACTCTCATCCACAGATATATTGAGGGAAGGCAACGAAGAGGATTTGAAAGCAAGGCAGAATTGCAGGAAACAGGTTTCAGGAGGTAGATTCGAATCGCCTTTAAAGCACATGAAAAGTGGCAAAACGTCGACAATGATGCCCTTGGCCAAACAGGGCGTATGCGTTTTTTCCTGAATATATTCAGGAAAAAACGCATACGCCCTGTTTGGCCAACCAAGCAACCTGGAAAGGCTAATCAGCGTTACAAAGAAGTCTCGCTTCCCATCGGTCAAAAGTGCCATGCTGCAAAAAGTGTCCAAACCAGAAATGCAGGACAGGCCATGGAGAAATGGCAGCCTTGCTACGCTGATGGGCGGGATGTAAATTGCCAACAGCCACTCTGGAGAAGTGTACGGTGTGTCCTGAAACATCGAAAAAACACAGCTTAGGGAGCATAGGGCACGTCCACTCATGGGCGTATAAATTGGGAAAACTAAAAATCAGCAAGACACAGGCACCCCAAAGTTTAGGGCTGCTCTGTTGACAAGAACCTCCACTTCATGACACCTTAAATATCCCAGGAAAGAGAAAAATGGATAAAGAAGTTGTGGTCCTTATGTACAATGGAATATCACTCAGACATGAAATCAATGTCATAAGGCTAGTAGAAGCAAGATCAGTGGATTTAGGTACGATGATCCTAAGTGAAATAAGTCACACAGAAAAAGACACTTATCATAAGCTATCACTTATAGAGGGAATGTAAAAACCGCTACACTTGAACTGAATTACAAAACAGAACAGAGTCACACGTTTAGAAAACACACGATGGCTGCTGAGCGGGAAAGGTGAGGTGGGGTGATGCATAAAACAAGGGTTTCAAATTCGCTCAGATACCGTTCCATACACCCAATATGTAATAGACAAGACCTACTCCTTGCTCAGTGAACTGGACTCAACACCCCCTATTCACCGCACAAGAATATATGTGACTAGTAAGAATCTTAAAACCTATGTATTGATATCTGTCTGGAAGTGAGTCAAGTGGGTGTAAAGCCGCATAAACACAGCCGTGAAAAGCAGCTAAACCCCATTATAAAAATAAATTACTTTTAAAAACCCGTAAAACAAAGACAGTGAAAGAGAGAGAAATTCTTACACAATTCGTTCAGAGGCTCTGATGCAACCTGGATTGACCATATCTAGACCCACAGCTGGATGAGACATAAGGGTGGACACTCTTGGGGCTGAAAGGTTGGGTGAGGTTGGGTGAGAAAACGCAGACCCTTTAAAGTAATACTGCCTGGTACCCATCCCATGGGTCCCAAATCTCCAGGTTCAAGGGCATCTTCCTACATCGAAAACATGCATGAGAAACCCAGAAGATGGTACACCGTGTGATTTTGAAAGGTTTCTAATACGCACCTCATTTCTCATCTCCTTGTGCTCGGGTTCGCCTTTCCAGCTACTTTACTAGCAATCTCCCTACTTGGAGAATCAGCACCTTTAAGCTCCTGTTCCCTACAGGTTGCAATTTGTCCTGAGGATGAACGGGAAGAGGGGCAACCAATGAGAGACTAGATCTATGTGTTGGGACAGGCACAGGTCACTCTATTTTCCCATCGGGAAGAAGAATTAACCACAGGCTCAGCCTGCCGCCCAGAAACAGAATAGGGCCTCAGGCAATCCCGCGCTTTTGCGGCCAGCTCCCAAAAAAGCCAGTTGAAAAATGGAGCTCAGGGACACTGCAATTCACAAACCCGCAGAGCTATAAATGATAACTCTCATCCACAGATATATTGAGGGAAGGCAACGAAGAGGATTTGAAAGCAAGGCAGAATTGCAGGAAACAGGTTTCAGGATGTAGATTCGAATCGCCTTTAAAGCACATGAAAAGTGGTAAAACGTCGACAATGATGCGCTTGGCCAAACAGGGCGTATGCGTTTTTTCCTGAATATATTCAGGAAAAAACGCATACGCCCTGTTTGGCCAATCAAGCAACCTGGAAAGGCTAATCAGCGATACAAAGAAATCTCGCTTCCCATCGGTCAAAAGGGCCATGCTGCAAAAAGTGTCAAAACCAGAAATGCAGGACAGGCCATGGAGAAATGGCAGCCTTGCTACGCTGATGGGCGGGATGTAAATTGCCAACAGCCACTCTGGAGAAGTGTACGGTGTGTCCTGAAACATCGAAAAAACACAGCTTAGGGAGCATAGGGCACGTCCTCTCATGGGCGTATATATTGGGAAAACTAAAAATCAGCAAGACACAGTCACCCCAAAGTTTAGGGCTGCTCTGTTGACAAGAACCTCCACTTCATGACACCTTAAATATCCCAGGAAAGACAAAAATGGATAAAGAAGTTGTGGTCCTTATGTACAATGGAATATCACTCAGACATGAAATCAATGTCATAAGGCTAGTAGAAGCAAGATGAGAGGATTTAGGTACGATGATTCTAAGTGAAATAAGTCACACAGAAAAAGACACTTATCATAAGCTATCACTTATAGAGGGAATGTAAAAACCGCTACACTTGAACTGAATTACAAAACAGAACAGAGTCTCACGTTTAGAAAACACACTATGGCTGCTTAACGGGAAAGGTGAGGTGGGGTGATGCATAAAACAAGGGTTTCAAATTCGCTCAGATACCGTTCCATACACCCAATATGTAATAGACAAGACCTACTCCTTGCTCAGTGAACTGGACTCAACACCCCCTATTCACCGCACAAGAATATATGTGACTAGTAAGAATCTTAAAACCTATGTATTGATATCTGTCTGGAAGTGAGTCAAGTGGGTGTAAAGCCGCATAAACACAGCCGTGAAAAGCAGCTAAACCCCATTATAAAAATAAATTACCTTTAAAAACCCGTAAAACAAAGACAGTGAAAGAGAGAGAAATTCTTACAAAATTCGTTCAGAGGCTCTGATGCAACCTGGATTGACCATATCTAGACCCAGAGCTGGATGAGACATAAGGGTGGACACTCTTGGGGCTGAAAGGTTGGGTGAGGTTGGGTGAGCAAACGCAGACCCTTTAAAGTAATACTGCCTGGTACCCATCCCATGGGTCCCAAATCTCCAGGTTCAAGGGCATCTTCCTACATCGAAAACATGCATGAGAAACCCAGAAGATGGTACACCGTGTGATTTTGAAAGGTATCTAATACGCACCTCATTTCTCATCTCCTTGTGCTCGGGTTCGCCTTTCCAGCTACTTTACTAGCAATCTCCCTACTTGGAGAATCAGCACCTTTAAGCTCCTGTTCGCTACAGGTTGCAATTTGTCCTGAGGATGAACGGGAAGAGGGGCAACCAATGAGAGACTAGATCTAGGTGTTGGGACAGGCA
The DNA here is from genome assembly GCF_028021215.1 of Eschrichtius robustus. Taxonomy (NCBI): domain Eukaryota; kingdom Metazoa; phylum Chordata; class Mammalia; order Artiodactyla; family Eschrichtiidae; genus Eschrichtius; species Eschrichtius robustus. Next base: position 140,367 of record NW_027175328.1, read on the forward strand.
CAGGTCACTCTATTTCCCATCAGGAAGAAGAATTAACCACAGGCTAAGCCTGCCGCCCAGAAGCAGAATAGGGCCTGAGGGAATCCCGCGCTTTTGCGGCCAGCTCCCAAAAAAGCCAGTTGAAAAATGGAGCTCAGGGACACTGCAATTCAGAAACCCGCAGAGTTATGAATGATAACTCTCATCCACAGATATATTGAGGGAAGGCAACGAAGAGGATTTGAAAGCAAGGCAGAATTGCAGGAAACAGATTTCAGGAGGTAGATTCGAATCGCCTTTAAAGCACATGAAAAGCGGCAGAACGTCGACAATGATGCCCTTGGCCAAAAAGTGCGTATGCGTTTTTTCCTGAATATATTCAGGAAAAAACGCATACGCCCTTTTTGGCCAACCAAGCAACCTGGAAAGGCAAATCAGTGCTACAAAGAAGTCTCGCTTCCCATCGGTCAAAAGTGCCATGCTGCAAAAAGTGTCAAAACCAGAAATGCAGGACAGGCCATGGAGAAATGGCAGCCTTGCTACGCTGATGGGCGGGATGTAAATTGCCAACAGCCACTCTGGAAAAGTGTACGGTGTGTCCTGAAACATCGAAAAAACACAGCTTAGGGAGCATAGGGCACGTCCACTCATGGGCGTATAAATTGGGAAAACTAAAAATCAGCAAGACACAGGCACCCCAAAGTTTAGGGCTGCTCTGTTGACAAGAACCTCCACTTCATGACACCTTAAATATCCCAGGAAAGAGAAAAATGGATAAAGAAGTTGTGGTCCTTATGTACAATGGAATATCACTCAGACATGAAATCAATGTCATAAGGCTAGTAGAAGCAAGATGAGTGGATTTAGGTACGATGATCCTAAGTGAAATAAGTCACACAGAAAAAGACACTTATCATAAGCTATCACTTATAGAGGGAATGTAAAAACCGCTACACTTGAACTGAATTACAAAACAGAACAGATTCACACGTTTAGAAAACACACTATGGCTGCTTAACGGGAAAGGTGAGGTGGGGTGATGCATAAAACAAGGGTTTCAAATTCGCTCAGATACCGTTCCATACACCCAATATGTAATAGACAAGGCCTACTCCTTGCTCAGTGAACTGGACTCAACACCCCCTATTCACCGCACAAGAATATATGTGACTAGTAAGAATCTTAAAACCTATGTATTGATATCTGTCTGGAAGTGAGTCAAGTGGGTGTAAAGCCGCATAAACACAGCCGTGAAAAGCAGCTAAACCCCATTATAAAAATAAATTACTTTTAAAAACCCGTAAAACAAAGACAGTGAAAGAGAGAGAAATTCTTACAAAATTCGTTCAGAGGCTGTGATGCAACCTGGATTAACCATATCTAGACCCACAGCTGGATGAGACATAAGGGTGGACACTCTTGGGGCTGAAAGTTTGGGTGAGGTTGGGTGAGCAAACGCAGACCCTTTAAAGTAATACTGCCTGGTACCCATCCCATGGGTCCCAAATCTCCAGGTTCAAGGGCATCTTCCTATATGGAAAACATGCATGAGAAACCCAGAAGATGTTACACCGTGTGATTTTGAAAGGTTTCTAATACGCACCTCATTTCTCATCTCCTTGTGCTCGGGTTCGCCTTTCCAGCTACTTTACTAGCAATCTCCCTACTTGGAGAATCAGCACCTTTAAGCTCCTGTCCCCTACAGGATGCAATTTGTCCTGAGGATGAACGGGAAGAGGGGCAACCAATGAGAGACTAGATCTATGTGTTGGGACAGGCACAGGTCACTCTATTTTCCCATCAGGAAGAAGAATTAACCACAGGCTCAGCCTGCCGCCCAGAAGCAGAATAGGGCCTGAGGCAATCCCGCGCTTTTGCGGCCAGCTCCCAAAAAAGCCAGTTGAAAAATGGAGCTCAGGGTCACTGCAATTCACAAACCCGCAGAGCTATAAATGATAACTCTCATCCACAGATATATTGAGGGAAGGCAACGAAGAGGATTTGAAAGCAAGGCAGAATTTCAGGAAACAGGTTTCAGGAGGTAGATTCGAATCGCCTTTAAAGCATATGAAAAGTGGCAAATCGTCGACAATGATGCCCTTGGCCAAACAGGGCGTATGCGTTTTTTCCTGAATATATTCAGGAAAAAACGCATACGCCCTGTTTGGCCAACCAAGCAACCTGGAAAGGCTAATCAGCGCTACAAAGAAGTCTCGCTTCCCATCGGTCAAAAGGGTCATGCTGCAAAAAGTGTCAAAACCAGAAATGCAGGACAGGCCATGGAGAAATGGCAGCCTTGCTACGCTGATGGGCGGGATGTAAATTGCCAACAGCCACTCTGGAGAAGTGTACGGTGTGTCCTGAAACATCGAAAAAACACAGCTTAGGGAGCATAGGGCACGTCCACTCATGGGCGTATAAATTGGGAAAACTAAAAATCAGCAAGACACAGGCACCCCAAAGTTTAGGGCTGCTCTGTTGACAAGAACCTCCACTTCATGACACCTTAAATATCCCAGGAAAGAGAAAAATGGATAAAGAAGTTGTGGTCCTTATGTACAATGGAATATCACTCAGACATGAAATCAATGTCATAAGGCTAGTAGAAGCAAGATGAGTGGATTTAGGTACGATGATTCTAAGTGAAATAAGTCACACAGGAAAAGACACTTATCATAAGCTATCACTTATAGAGGGAATGTAATAACCGCTACACTTGAACTGAATTACAAAACAGAACAGAGTCACACGTTTAGAAAACACACTATGGCTGCTGAGCGGGAAAGGTGAGGTGGGGTGATGCATAAAACAAGGGTTTCAAATTCGCTCAGATACCGTTCCATACACCCAATATGTAATAGACAAGACCTACTCCTTGCTCAGTGAACTGGACTCAACACCCCCTATTCACCGCACAAGAATATATGTGACTAGTAAGAATCTTAAAACCTATGTATTGATATCTGTCTGGAAGTGAGTTAAGTGGGTGTAAAGCCGCATAAACACAGCTGTGAAAAGCAGATAAACCCCATTATAAAAATAAATTACTTTTAAAAATCCGTAAAACAAAGAGAGTGAAAGAGAGAGAAATTCTTACAAAATTCGTTCAGAGGCTGTGATGCAACCTGGATTGACCAAATCTAGACCCACAGCTGGATGAGACATAAGGGTGGACACTCTTGGGGCTGAAATGTTGGGTGAGGTTGGGTGAGCAAACGCAGACCCTTTAAAGTAATACTGTGTGGTACCCATCCCATGGGTCCCAAATCTCCAGGTTCAAGGGCATCTTCCTACATCGAAAACATGCATGAGAAACCCAGAAGATGGTACACCGTGTGATTTTGAAAGGTTTCTAATACGCACCTCATTTCTCATCTCCTTGTGCTCGGGTTCGCCTTTCCAGCTACTTTACTAGCAATCTCCCTAATTGGAGAATCAGCACCTTTAAGCTCCTTTTCCCTACAGTTTGCAATTTGTCCTGAGGATGAACGGGAAGAGGGGCAACCAATGAGAGACTAGATCTAGGTGTTGGGACAGGCACAGGTCACTCTATTTTCCCATCAGGAAGAAGATTTATCCACAGGCTCAGCCTGCCGCCAGGAACCAGAATAGAGCCTGAGGCAATCCCGTGCTTTTGCGGCCAGCTCCCAAAAAAGACAGTTGAAAAATGGAGCTCAGGGACACTGGAATTCACAAACCTGCAGAGCTATAAATGATAACTCTCATCCACAGATATATTGAGGGAAGGCAACGAAGAGGATTTGAAAGCAAGGCAGAATTTCAGGAAACAGGTTTTAGGAGGTAGATTCGAATCGCCTTTAAAGCATATGAAAAGTGGCAAAACGTCGACAATGATGCCCTTGGCCAAACAGGGCGTATGCGTTTTTTCCTGAATATATTCAGGAAAAAACGCATACGCCCTGTTTGGCCAACCAAGCAACCTGGAAAGTCTAATCAGCGCTACAAAGAAGTCTCGCTTCCCATCGGTCAAAAGGGTCATGCTGCAAAAAGTGTCAAAACCAGAAATGCAGGACAGGCCATGGAGAAATGGCAGCCTTGCTACGCTGATGGGCGGGATGTAAATTGCCAACAGCCACTCTGGAGAAGTGTACGGTGTGTCCTGAAACATCGAAAAAACACAGCTTAGGGAGCATAGGGCACGTCCACTCATGGGCGTATAAATTGGGAAAACTAAAAATCAGCAAGACACAGGCACCCCAAAGTTTAGGGCTGCTCTGTTGACAAGAACCTCCACTTCATGACACCTTAAATATCCCAGGAAAGAGAAAAATGGATAAAGAAGTTGTGGTCCTTATGTACAATGGAATATCACTCAGACATGAAATCAATGTCATAAGGCTAGTAGAAGCAAGATGAGTGGATTTAGGTACGACGATTCTAAGTGAAATAAGTCACACAGAAAAAGACACTTATCATAAGCTATCACTTATAGAGGGAATGTAAAAACCGCTACACTTGAACTGAATTACAAAACAGAACAGAGTCACACGTTTAGAAAACACACTATGGCTGCTTAACGGGAAAGGTGAGGTGGGGTGATGCATAAAACAAGGGTTTCAAATTCGCTCAGATACCGTTCCATACACCCAATATGTAATAGACAAGACCTACTCCTTGCTCAGTGAACTGGACTCAACACCCCCTATTCACCGCACAAGAATATATGTGACTAGTAAGAATCTTAAAACCTATGTATTGATATCTGTCTGGAAGTGAGTCAAGTGGGTGTAAAGCCGCATAAACACAGCCGTGAAAAGCAGCTAAACCCCATTATAAAAATAAATTACTTTTAAAAACCCGTAAAACAAAGACAGTGAAAGAGAGAGAAATTCTTACAAAATTCGTTCAGAGGCTGTGATGCAACCTGGATTGACCAAATCTAGACCCACAGCTGGATGAGACATAAGGGTGGACACTCTTGGGGCTGAAATGTTGGGTGAGGTTGGGTGAGCAAACGCAGACCCTTTAAAGTAATACTGCCTGGTACCCATCCCATGGGTCCCAAATCTCCAGGTTCAAGGGCATCTTCCTACATCGAAAACATGCATGAGAAACCCAGAAGATGGTACACCGTGTGATTTTGAAAGGTTTCTAATACGCACCTCATTTCTCATCTCCTTGTGCTCGGGTTCGCCTTTCCAGCTACTTTACTAGCAATCTCCCTACTTGGAGAATCAGCACCTTTAAGCTCCTGTTCCCTACAGGTTGCAATTTGTCCTGAGGATGAACGGGAAGAGGGGCAACCAATGAGAGACTAGATCTAGGTGTTGGGACAGGCACAGGTCACTCTATTTCCCATCAGGAAGAAGAATTAACCACAGGCTAAGCCTGCCGCCCAGAAGCAGAATAGGGCCTGAGGCAATCCCGCGCTTTTGCGGCCAGCTCCGAAAAAAGCCAGTTGAAAAATGGAGCTCAGGGACACTGCAATTCAGAAACCCGCAGAGTTATGAATGATAACTCTCATCCACAGATATATTGAGGGAAGGCAACGAAGAGGATTTGAAAGCAAGGCAGAATTGCAGGAAACAGATTTCAGGAGGTAGATTCGAATCGCCTTTAAAGCACATGAAAAGAGGCAAAACGTCGACAATGATGCCCTTGGCCAAAAAGGGCGTATGCGTTATTTCCTGAATATATTCAGGAAAAAACGCATACGCCCTTTTTGGCCAACCAAGCAACCTGGAAAGGCAAATCAGTGCTACAAAGAAGTCTCGCTTCCCATCGGTCAAAAGTGCCATGCTGCAAAAAGTGTCAAAACCAGAAATGCAGGACAGGCCATGGAGAAATGGCAGCCTTGCTACGCTGATGGGCGGGATGTAAATTGCCAACAGCCACTCTGGAAAAGTGTACGGTGTGTCCTGAAACATCGAAAAAACACAGCTTAGGGAGCATAGGGCACGTCCTCTCATGGGCGTATAAATTGGGAAAACTAAAAATCAGCAAGACACAGGCACCCCAAAGTTTAGGGCTGCTCTGTTGACAAGAACCTCCACTTCATGACACCTTAAATATCCCAGGAAAGAGAAAAATGGATAAAGAAGTTGTGGTCCTTATGTACAATGGAATATCACTCAGACATGAAATCAATGTCATAAGGCTAGTAGAAGCAAGATGAGTGGATTTAGGTACGATGATCCTAAGTGAAATAAGTCACACAGAAAAAGACACTTATCATAAGCTATCACTTATAGAAGGAATGTAAAAACCGCTACACTTGAACTGAATTACAAAACAGAACAGAGTCACACATTTAGAAAACACACTATGGCTGCTTAACGGAAAAGGTGAGGTGGGGTGATGCATAAAACAAGGGTTTCAAATTCGCTCAGATACCGTTCCATACACCCAATATGTAATAGACAAGACCTACTCCTTGCTCAGTGAACTGGACTCAACACCCCCTATTCACCGCACAAGAATATATGTGACTAGTAATAATCTTAAAACCTATGTATTGATATCTGTCTGGAAGTGAGTCAAGTGGGTGTAAAGCCGCATAAACACAGCCGTGAAAAGCAGCTAAACCCCATTATAAAAATAAATTACTTTTAAAAACCCGTAAAACAAAGACAGTGAAAGAGAGAGAAATTCTTACAAAATTCGTTCAGAGGCTGTGATGCAACCTGGATTGACCATATCTAGACCCACAGCTGGATGAGACATAAGGGTGGACACTCTTGGGGCTGAAAGGTTGGGTGAGGTTGGGTGAGCAAACGCAGACCCTTTAAAGTAATACTGCCTGGTACCCATCCCATGGCTCCCAAATCTCCAGGTTCAAGGGCATCTTCCTACATCGAAAACATGCATGTGAAACCCAGAAGATGGTACACCGTGTGATTTTGAAATGTTTCTAATACGCACCTCATTTCTCATCTCCTTGTGCTCGGGTTCGCCTTTCCAGCTACTTTACTAGCAATCTCCCTACTTGGAGAATCAGCACCTTTAAGCTCCTGTTCCCTAAAGGTTGCAATTTGTCCTGAGGATGAACGGGAAGAGGGGCAACCAATGAGAGACTAGATCTAGGTGTTGGGACAGGCACAGGTCACTCTATTTTCCCATCAGGAAGAAGAATTAACCACAGGCTCAGCCTGCCGCCCAGAAGCAGAATAGGGCCTGAGGCAATCCCGCGCTTTTGCGGCCAGCTCCCAAAAAAGCCAGTTGAAAAATGGAGCTCAGGGTCACTGCAATTCACAAACCCGCAGAGCTATAAATGATAACTCTCATCCACAGATATATTGAGGGAAGGCAACGAAGAGGATTTGAAAGCAAGGCAGAATTTCAGGAAACAGATTTCAGGAGGTAGATTCGAATCGCCTTTAAAGCATATGAAAAGTGGCAAAACGTCGACAATGATGCCCTTGGCCAAACAGGGCGTATGCGTTTTTTCCTGAATATATTCAGGAAAAAACGCATACGCCCTGTTTGGCCAACCAAGCAACCTGGAAAGGCTAATCAGCGCTACAAAGAAGTCTCGCTTCCCATCGGTCAAAAGGGTCATGCTGCAAAAAGTGTCAAAACCAGAAATGCAGGACAGGCCATGGAGAAATGGCAGCCTTGCTACGCTGATGGGCGGGATGTAAATTGCCAACAGCCACTCTGGAGAAGTGTACGGTGTGTCCTGAAACATCGAAAAAACACAGCTTAGGGAGCATAGGGCACGTCCACTCATGGGCGTATAAATTGGGAAAACTAAAAATCAGCAAGACACAGGCACCCCAAAGTTTAGGGCTGCTCTGTTGACAAGAACCTCCACTTCATGACACCTTAAATATCCCAGGAAAGAGAAAAATGGATAAAGAAGTTGTGGTCCTTATGTACAATGGAATATCACTCAGACATGAAATCAATGTCATAAGGCTAGTAGAAGCAAGATGAGTGGATTTAGGTACGATGATTCTAAGTGAAATAAGTCACACAGGAAAAGACACTTATCATAAGCTATCACTTATAGAGGGAATGTAATAACCGCTACACTTGAACTGAATTACAAAACAGAACAGAGTCACACGTTTAGAAAACACACTATGGCTGCTGAGCGGGAAAGGTGAGGTGGGGTGATGCATAAAACAAGGGTTTCAAATTCGCTCAGATACCGTTCCATACACCCAATATGTAATAGACAAGACCTACTCCTTGCTCAGTGAACTGGACTCAACACCCCCTATTCACCGCACAAGAATATATGTGACTAGTAAGAATCTTAAAACCTATGTATTGATATCTGTCTGGAAGTGAGTTAAGTGGGTGTAAAGCCGCATAAACACAGCTGTGAAAAGCAGATAAACCCCATTATAAAAATAAATTACTTTTAAAAATCCGTAAAACAAAGAGAGTGAAAGAGAGAGAAATTCTTACAAAATTCGTTCAGAGGCTGTGATGCAACCTGGATTGACCAAATCTAGACCCACAGCTGGATGAGACATAAGGGTGGACACTCTTGGGGCTGAAATGTTGGGTGAGGTTGGGTGAGCAAACGCAGACCCTTTAAAGTAATACTGTGTGGTACCCATCCCATGGGTCCCAAATCTCCAGGTTCAAGGGCATCTTCCTACATCGAAAACATGCATGAGAAACCCAGAAGATGGTACACCGTGTGATTTTGAAAGGTTTCTAATACGCACCTCATTTCTCATCTCCTTGTGCTCGGGTTCGCCTTTCCAGCTACTTTACTAGCAATCTCCCTAATTGGAGAATCAGCACCTTTAAGCTCCTTTTCCCTACAGTTTGCAATTTGTCCTGAGGATGAACGGGAAGAGGGGCAACCAATGAGAGACTAGATCTAGGTGTTGGGACAGGCACAGGTCACTCTATTTTCCCATCAGGAAGAAGATTTATCCACAGGCTCAGCCTGCCGCCAGGAACCAGAATAGAGCCTGAGGCAATCCCGTGCTTTTGCGGCCAGCTCCCAAAAAAGACAGTTGAAAAATGGAGCTCAGGGGCACTGCCATTCACAAACGTGCTGAGTTATAAATGATAACTCTCGTCCACAAATATATTGAGGGAAGGCAACGAAGAGGATTTGAAAGCAAGGCAGAATTGCAGGAAACAGGTTTCAGGAGGTAGATTCGAATCGCCTTTAAAGCACATGAAAAGTGGCAAAACGTCGACAATGATGCCCTTGGCCAAAAAGGGCGTATGCGTTTTTTCCTGAATATATTCAGAAAAAAACGCATACGCCCTGTTTGGCCAACCAAGCAACCTGGAAAGGCTAATCAGCGCTACAAAGAAGTCTCGCTTCCCATCGGTCAAAAGGGTCATGCTGCAAAAAGTGTCAAAACCAGAAATGCAGGACAGGCCATGGAGAAATGGCAGCCTTGCTACGCTGATGGGCGGGATGTAAATTGCCAACAGCCACTCTGGAGAAGTGTACGGTGTGTCCTGAAACATCGAAAAAACACAGCTTAGGGAGCATAGGGCACGTCCACTCATGGGCGTATAAATTGGGAAAACTAAAAATCAGCAAGACACAGGCACCCCAAAGTTTAGGGCTGCTCTGTTGACAAGAACCTCCACTTCATGACACCTTAAATATCCCAGGAAAGAGAAAAATGGATAAAGAAGTTGTGGTCCTTATGTACAATGGAATATCACTCAGACATGAAATCAATGTCATAAGGCTAGTAGAAGCAAGATGAGTGGATTTAGGTACGATGATTCTAAGTGAAATAAGTCACACAGGAAAAGACACTTATCATAAGCTATCACTTATAGAGGGAATGTAATAACCGCTACACTTGAACTGAATTACAAAACAGAACAGAGTCACAAGTTTAGAAAACACACTATGGCTGCTGAGCGGGAAAGGTGAGGTGGGGTGATGCATAAAACAAGGGTTTCAAATTCGCTCAGATACCGTTCCATACACCCAATATGTAATAGACAAGACCTACTCCTTGCTCAGTGAACTGGACTCAACACCCCCTATTCACCGCACAAGAATATATGTGACTAGTAAGAATCTTAAAACCTATGTATTGATATCTGTCTGGAAGTGAGTTAAGTGGGTGTAAAGCCGCATAAACACAGCTGTGAAAAGCAGATAAGCCCCATTATAAAAATAAATTACTTTTAAAAATCCGTAAAACAAAGACAGTGAAAGAGAGAGAAATTCTTACAAAATTCGTTCAGAGGCTGTGATGCAACCTGGATTGACCAAATCTAGACCCACAGCAGGATGAGACATAAGGGTGGACACTCTTGGGGCTGAAATGTTGGGTGAGGTTGGGTGAGCAAACGCAGACCCTTTAAAGTAATACTGTGTGGTACCCATCCCATGGGTCCCAAATCTCCAGGTTCAAGGGCATCTTCCTACATCGAAAACATGCATGAGAAACCCAGAAGACGGTACACCGTGTGATTTTGAAAGGTTTCTAATACGCACCTCATTTCTCATCTCCTTGTGCTCGGGTTCGCCTTTCCAGCTACTTTACTAGCAATCTCCCTAATTGGAGAATCAGCACCTTTAAGCTCCTTTTCCCTACAGTTTGCAATTTGTCCTGATGATGAACGGGAAGAGGGGCAACCAATGAGAGACTAGATCTAGGTGTTGGGACAGGCACAGGTCACTCTATTTTCCCATCAGGAAGAAGATTTATCCACAGGCTCAGCCTGCCGCCAGGAACCAGAATAGTGCCTGAGGCAATCCCGTGCTTTTGCGGCCAGCTCCCAAAAAAGACAGTTGAAAAATGGAGCTCAGGGGCACTGCCATTCACAAACGTGCTGAGTTATAAATGATAACTCTCGTCCACAAATATATTGAGGGAAGGCAACGAAGAGGATTTGAAAGCAAGGCAGAATTGCAGGAAACAGGTTTCAGGAGGTAGATTCGAATCGCCTTTAAAGCACATGAAAAGTGGCAAAACGTCGACAATGATGCCCTTGGCCAAAAAGGGCGTATGCGTTTTTTCCTGAATATATTCAGGAAAAAACGCATACGCCCTGTTTGGCCAACCAAGCAACCTGGAAAGGCAAATCAGCGCTACAAAGAAGTCTCGCTTCCCATCGGTCAAAAGGGCCATGCTGCAAAAAGTATCAAAACCAGAAATGCAGGACAGGCCATGGAGAAATGGCAGCCTTGCTACGCTGATGGGCGGGATGTAAATTGCCAACAGCCACTCTGGAGAAGTGTACGGTGTGTCCTGAAACATCGAAAAAACACAGCTTAGGGAGCATAGGGCACGTCCACTCATGGGCGTATAAATTGGGAAAACTAAAAATCAGCAAGACACAGGCACCCCAAAGTTTAGGGCTGCTCTGTTGACAAGAACCTCCACTTCATGACACCTTAAATATCCAAGGAAAGAGAAAAATGGATAAAGAATTTGAGGACCTTATGTACAATGGAATATCACTCAGACATGAAATCAATGTCATAAGGCTAGTAGAAGCAAGATGAGTGGATTTACGTACGACGATTCTAAGTGAAATAAGTCACACAGAAAAAGACACTTATCATAAGCTATCACTTATAGAGGGAATGTAAAAACCGCTACAATTGAACTGAATTACAAAACAGAACAGAGTCACACGTTTAGAAAACACACTATGGCTGCTTAACGGGAAAGGTGAGGTGGGGTGATGCATAAAACAAGGGTTTCAAATTCGCTCACATACCGTTCCATACACCCAATATGTAATAGACAAGACCTACTCCTTGCTCAGTGAACTGGACTCAACACCCCCTATTCACCGCACAAGAATATATGTGACTAGTAAGAATCTTAAAACCTATGTATTGATATCTGTCTGGAAGTGAGTCAAGTGGGTGTAAAGCCGCATAAACACAGCCGTGAAAAGCAGCTAAACCCCATTATAAAAATAAATTACTTTTAAAAACCCGTATAACAAAGACAGTGAAAGAGAGAGAAATTCTTACAAAATTCGTTCAGAGGCTGTGATGCAACCTGGATTGACCATATCTAGACCCACAGCTGTATGAGACATAAGGGTGGACACTCTTGGGGCTGAAAGGTTGGGTGAGGTTGGGTGAGCAAACACAGACCCTTTAAAGTAATACTGCCTGGTACCCATCCCATGGGTCCCAAATGTCCAGGTTCAAGGGCATCTTCCTACATCGAAAACATGCATGAGAAACCCAGAAGATGGTACACCGTGTGATTTTGAAAGGTTTCTAATACGCACCTCATTTCTCATCTCCTTGTGCTCGGGTTCGCCATTCCAGCTACTTTACTAGCAATCTCCCTACTTGGAGAATCAGCACGTTTAACCTCCTGTTCCCTACAGGTTGCAATTTGTCCTGAGGATGAACGGGAAGAGGGGCAACCAATGAGAGACTAGATCTAGGTGTTGGGACAGGCACAGGTCACTCTATTTTCCCATCAGGAAGCAGAATTAACCACAGGCTCAGCCTGCCTCCCAGAAGCAGAATAGGGCCTGAGGCAATCCCGCGCTTTTGCGGCCAGCTCCCAAAAAAGCGAGTTGAAAAATGGAGCTCAGGGACACTGCAATTCACAAACCCGCAGAGTTATAAATGATAACTCTCATCCACAGATATATTGAGGGAAGGCAACGAAGAGGATTTGAAAGCAAGGCAGAATTGCAGGAAACAGATTTCAGGAGGTAGATTCGAATCGCCTTTAAAGCACATGAAAAGCGGCAAAACGTCGACAATGATGCCCTTGGCCAAAAAGGGCGTATGCGTTTTTTCCTGAATATATTCAGGAAAAAACGCATACGCCCTTTTTGGCCAACCAAGCAACCTGGAAAGGCAAATCTGCGCTAAAAAGAAGTCTCGCTTCCCATCGGTCAAAGGGCCATGCTGCAAAAAGTGTCAAAACCAGAAATGCAGGACAGGCCATGGAGAAATGGCAGCCTTGCTACGCTGATGGGCGGGATGTAAATTGCCAACAGCCACTCTGGAGAAGTGTACGGTGTGTCCTGAAACATCGAAAAAACACAGCTTAGGGAGCATAGGGCACGTCCACTCATGGGCGTATAAATTGGGAAAACTAAAAATCAGCAAGACACAAGCACCCCAAAGTTTAGGGCTGCTCTGTTGACAAGAACCTCCACTTCATGACACCTTAAATATCACAGGAAAGAGCAAAATGGAGAAAGAAGTTGTGGCCCTTATGTACAATGGAATATCACTCAGACATGAAATCAATGTCATAAGGCTAGTAGAAGCAAGATGAGTGGATTTAGGTACGACAATTCTAAGTGAAATAAGTCACACAGGAAAAGACACTTATCATAAGCTATCACTTATAGAGGGAATGTAAAAACCGCTACACTTGAACTGAATTACAAAAGAGAACAGAGTCACACGTTTAGAAAACACACTATGGCTGCTTAACGGGAAAGGTGAGGTGGGGTGATGCATAAAACAAGGGTTTCAAATTCGCTCAGATACCGTTCCATACACCCAATATGTAATAGACAAGACCAACTCCTTGCTCAGTGAACTGGAGTCAACACCCCCTATTCACCGTACAAGAATATATGTGACTAGTAAAAATCTTAAAACCTATGTATTGATATCTGTCTGGAAGTGAGTCAAGTGGGTGTAAAGCCGCATAAACACAGCCGTGAAAAGCAGCTAAACCCCATTATAAAAATAAATTACTTTTAAAAACCCGTAAAACAAAGACAGTGAAAGAGAGAGAAATTCTTACAAAATTCGTTCAGAGGCTGTGATGCAACCTGGATTGACCACATCTAGACCCACAGCTGGATGAGACATAAGGGTGGACACTCTTGGGGCTGAAAGGTTGGGTGAGGTTGGGTGAGCAAACACAGACCCTTTAAAGTAATACTGCCTGGTACCCATCCCTTGGGTCCCAAATCTCCAGGTTCAAGGGCATCTTCCTACATCGAAAACATACATGAGAAACCCAGAAGATGGTACACCGTGTGATTTTGAAAGGTTTCTAAAACGCACCTCATTTCTCATCTCCTTGTGCTCGGGTTCGCCATTCCAGCTACTTTACTAGCAATCTCCCTACTTGGAGAATCAGCACGTTTAACCTCCTGTTCCCTACAGGTTGCAATTTGTCCTGAGGATGAACGGGAAGAGGGGCAACCAATGAGAGACTAGATCTAGGTGTTGGGACAGGCACAGGTCACTCTATTTTCCCATCAGGAAGAAGAATTATCCACAGGCTCTGCCTGCCGCCAGGAACCAGAATAGGGCCTGAGGCAATCCCGTGCTTTTGCGGCCAGCTCCCAAAAAAGACAGTTGAAAAATGGAGCTCAGGGGCACTGCCATTCACAAACCTGCTGAGTTATAAATGATAACTCTCGTCCACTAATATATTGTGGGAAGGCAACGAAGAGGATTGGAAAGCAAGGCAGAATTGCAGGAAACAGGTTTCAGGAGGTAGATTCGAATCGCCTTTAAAGCACATGAAAAGTGGCAAAACGTCGACAATGATGCCCTTGGCCAAACAGGGCGTATGCGTTTTTTCTTGAATATATTCAGGAAAAAACGCATACGCCCTGTTTGGCTAACCAAGCAACCTGGAAAGGCTAATCAGCGCTACAAAGAAGTCTCGCTTCCCATCGGTCAAAAGGGCCATGCTGCAAAAAGTGTCAAAACCAGAAATGCAGTACAGGCCATGGAGAAATGGCATCCTTGCTACGCTGATGGGCGGGATGTAAATTGCCAACAGCCACTCTGGAGAAGTGTACGGTGTGTCCTGAAACATCGAAAAAACACAGCTTAGGGAGCATAGGGCACGTCCACTCATGGGCGTATAAATTGGGAAAACTAAAAATCAGCAAGACACAGGCACCCCAAAATTTAGGGCTGCTCTGTTGACAAGAACCTCCACTTCATGACACCTTAAATATCCCAGGAAAGAGAAAAATGGATAAAGAAGTTGTGGTCCTTATGTACAATGGAATATCACTCAGACATGAAATCAATGTCATAAGGCTAGTAGAAGCAAGATCAGTGGATTTAGGTACGATGATTCTAAGTGAAATAAGTCACACAGGAAAAGACACTTATCATAAGCTATCACTTATAGAGGGAATGTAATAACCGCTACACTTGAACTGAATTACAAAACAGAACAGAGTCACACGTTTAGAAAACACACTATGGCTGCTGAGCGGGAAAGGTGAGGTGGGGTGATGCATAAAACAAGGGTTTCAAATTCGCTCAGATACCGTTCCATACACCCAATATGTAATAGACAAGACCTACTCCTTGCTCAGTGAACTGGACTCAACACCCCCTATTCACCGCACAAGAATATATGTGACTAGTAAGAATCTTAAAACCTATGTATTGATATCTGTCTGGAAGTGAGTTAAGTGGGTGTAAAGCCGCATAAACACAGCTGTGAAAAGCAGATAAGCCCCATTATAAAAATAAAATACTTTTAAAAATCCGTAAAACAAAGACAGTGAAAGAGAGAGAAATTCTTACAAAATTCGTTCAGAGGCTGTGATGCAACCTGGATTGACCAAATCTAGACCCACAGCTGGATGAGACATAAGTGTGGACACTCTTGGGGCTGAAATGTTGGGTGAGGTTGGGTGAGCAAACGCAGACCCTTTAAAGTAATACTGTGTGGTACCCATCCCATGGGTCCCAAATCTCCAGGTTCAAGGGCATCTTCCTACATCGAAAACATGCATGAGAAACCCAGAAGACGGTACACCGTGTGATTTTGAAAGGTTTCTAATACGCACCTCATTTCTCATCTCCTTGTGCTCGGGTTCGCCTTTCCAGCTACTTTACTAGCAATCTCCCTAATTGGAGAATCAGCACCTTTAAGCTCCTTTTCCCGACAGTTTGCAATTTGTCCTGAGGATGAACGGGAAGAGGGGCAACCAATGAGAGACTAGATCTAGGTGTTGGGACAGGCACAGGTCACTCTATTTTCCCATCAGGAAGAAGATTTATCCACAGGCTCAGCCTGCCGCCAGGAACCAGAATAGTGCCTGAGGCAATCCCGTGCTTTTGCGGCCAGCTCCCAAAAAAGACAGTTGAAAAATGGAGCTCAGGGGCACTGCCATTCACAAACGTGCTGAGTTATAAATGATAACTCTCGTCCACAAATATATTGAGGGAAGGCAACGAAGAGGATTTGAAAGCAAGGCAGAATTGCAGGAAACAGGTTTCAGGAGGTAGATTCGAATCGCCTTTAAAGCACATGAAAAGTGGCAAAACGTCGACAATGATGCCCTTGGCCAAAAAGGGCGTATGCGTTTTTTCCTGAATATATTCAGGAAAAAACGCATACGCCCTGTTTGGCCAACCAAGCAACCTGGAAAGGCTAATCAGCGCTACAAAGAAGTCTCGCTTCCCATCGGTCAAAAGGGCCATGCTGCAAAAAGTATCAAAACCAGAAATGCAGGACAGGCCATGGAGAAATGGCAGCCTTGCTACGCTGATGGGCGGGATGTAAATTGCCAACAGCCACTCTGGAGAAGTGTACGGTGTGTCCTGAAACATCGAAAAAACACAGCTTAGGGAGCATAGGGCACGTCCACTCATGGGCGTATAAATTGGGAAAACTAAAAATCAGCAAGACACAGGCACCCCAAAGTTTAGGGCTGCTCTGTTGACAAGAACCTCCACTTCATGACACCTTAAATATCCAAGGAAAGAGAAAAATGGATAAAGAAGTTGAGGTCCTTATGTACAATGGAATATCACTCAGACATGAAATCAATGTCATAAGGCTAGTAGAAGCAAGATGAGTGGATTTACGTACGACGATTCTAAGTGAAATAAGTCACACAGAAAAAGACACTTATCATAAGCTATCACTTATAGAGGGAATGTAAAAACCGCTACAATTGAACTGAATTACAAAACAGAACAGAGTCACACGTTTAGAAAACACACTATGGCTGCTTAACGGGAAAGGTGAGGTGGGGTGATGCATAAAACAAGGGTTTCAAATTCGCTCAGATACCGTTCCATACACCCAATATGTAATAGACAAGACCTACTCCTTGCTCAGTGAACTGGACTCAACACCCCCTATTCACCGCACAAGAATATATGTGACTAGTAAGAATCTTAAAACCTATGTATTGATATCTGTCTGGAAGTGAGTCAAGTGGGTGTAAAGCCGCATAAACACAGCCCTGAAAAGCAGCTAAACCCCATTATAAAAATAAATTACTTTTAAAAACCCGTAAAACAAAGACAGTGAAAGAGAGAGAAATTCTTACAAAATTCGTTCAGAGGCTGTGATGCAACCTGGATTGACCATATCTAGACCCACAGCTGGATGAGACATAAGGGTGGACACTCTTGGGAGTGAAAGTTTCGGTGAGGTTGGGTGAGCAAACACAGACCCTTTAAAGTAATACTGCCTGGTACCCATCCCATGGGTCCCAAATCTCCAGGTTCAAGGGCATCTTCCTACATCGAAAACATGCATGAGAAACCCAGAAGATGGTACACCGTGTGGTTTTGAAAGTTTTCTAATACGCACCTCATTTCTCATCTCCTTGTGCTCGGGTTCGCCATTCCAGCTACTTTACTAGCAATCTCCCTACTTGGAAAATCAGCACCTTTAAGCTCCTGTTCCCTACAGGTTGCAATTTGTCCTGAGGATGAACGGGAAGAGGGGCAACCAATGAGAGACTAGATCTAGGTGTTGGGACAGGCACAGGTCACTCTATTTTCCCATCAGGAAGCAGAATTAACCACAGGCTCAGCCAGCCTCCCAGAAGCAGAACAGGGCCTGAGGCAATCCTGCGCTTTTGCGGCCAGCTCCCAAAAAAGCGACTTGAAAAATGGAGCTCAGGGACACTGCAATTCACAAAGACGCAGAGTTATAAATGATAACTCTCATCCACAGATATATTGAGGGAAGGCAACGAAGAGGATTTGAAAGCAAGGCAGAATTGCAGGAAACAGATTTCAGGAGGTAGATTCGAATCGCCTTTAAAGCACATGAAAAGCGGCAAAACGTCGACAATGATGCCCTTGGCCAAAAAGGGCGTATGCGTTTTATCCTGAATATATTCAGGAAAAAACGCATACGCCCTTTTTGGTCAACCAAGCAACCTGGAAAGGCAAATCAGCGCTACAAAGAAGTCTCGCTTCCCATCGGTCAAAAGGGCCATGCTGCAAAAAGTGTCAAAACCAGAAATGCAGGACAGGCCATGGAGAAATGGCAGCCTTGCTACGCTGATGGGCGGGATGTAAATTGCCAACAGCCACTCTGGAGAAGTGTACGGTGTGTCCTGAAACATCGAAAAAACACAGCTTAGGGAGCATAGGGCACGTCCACTCATGGGCGTATAAATTGGGAAAACTAAAAATCAGCAAGACACAGGCACCCCAAAGTTTAGGGCTGCTCTGTTGACAAGAACCTCCACTTCATGACACCTTAAATATCCCAGGAAAGAGCAAAATGGAGAAAGAAGTTGTGGCCCTTATATACAATGGAATATCACTCAGACATGAAATCAATGTCATAAGGCTAGTAGAAGCAAGATGAGTGGATTTAGGTACGACAATTCTAAGTGAAATAAGTCACACAGGAAAAGACACTTATCATAAGCTATCACTTATAGAGGGAATGTAAAAACCGCTACACTTGAACTGAATTACAAAAGAGAACAGAGTCACACGTTTAGAAAACACACTATGGCTGCTTAACGGGAAAGGTGAGGTGGGGTGATGCATAAAACAAGGGTTTCAAATTCGCTCAGATACCGTTCCATACACCCAATATGTAATAGACAAGACCAACTCCTTGCTCAGTGAACTGGAGTCAACACCCCCTATTCACCGTACAAGAATATATGTGACTAGTAAGAATCTTAAAACCTATGTATTGATATCTGTCTGGAAGTGAGTCAAGTGGGTGTAAAGCCGCATAAACACAGCCGTGAAAAGCAGCTAAACCCCATTATAAAAATAAATTACTTTTAAAAACCCGTAAAACAAAGACAGTGAAAGAGAGAGAAATTCTTACAAAATTCGTTCAGAGGCTGTGATGCAACCTGGATTGACCACATCTAGACCCACAGCTGGATGAGACATAAGGGTGGACACTCTTGGGGCTGAAAGGTTGGGTGAGGTTGGGTGAGCAAACACAGACCCTTTAAAGTAATACTGCCTGGTACCCATCCCATGGGTCCCAAATCTCCAGGTTCAAGGGCATCTTCCTACATCGAAAACATGCATGAGAAACCCAGAAGATGGTACACCGTGTGATTTTAAAAGGTTTCTAATACGCACCTCATTTCTCATCTCCTTGTTCTCGGGTTCGCCATTCCAGCTACTTTACTAGCAATCTCCCTACTTGGAGAATCAGCACGTTTAACCTCCTGTTCCCTACAGGTTGCAATTTGTCCTGAGGATGAACGGGAAGAGGGGCAACCAATGAGAGACTAGATCTAGGTGTTGGGACAGGCACAGGTCACTCTATTTTCCCATCAGGAAGAAGAATTATCCACAGGCTCTGCCTGCCGCCAGGAACCAGAATAGGGCCTGAGGCAATCCCGTGCTTTTGCGGCCAGCTCCCAAAAAAGACAGTTGAAAAATGGAGCTCAGGGGCACTGCCATTCACAAACCTGCTGAGTTATAAATGATAACTCTCGTCCACTAATATATTGTGGGAAGGCAACGAAGAGGATTGGAAAGCAAGGCAGAATTGCAGGAAACAGGTTTCAGGAGGTAGATTCGAATCGCCTTTAAAGCACATGAAAAGTGGCAAAACGTCGACAATGATGCCCTTGGCCAAACAGGGCGTATGCGTTTTTTCTTGAATATATTCAGGAAAAAACGCATACGCCCTGTTTGGCTAACCAAGCAACCTGGAAAGGCTAATCAGCGCTACAAAGAAGTCTCGCTTCCCATCGGTCAAAAGGGCCATGCTGCAAAAAGTGTCAAAACCAGAAATGCAGGACAGGCCATGGAGAAATGGCAGCCTTGCTACGCTGATGGGCGGGATGTAAATTGCCAACAGCCACTCTGGAGAAGTGTACGGTGTGTCCTGAAACATCGAAAAAACACAGCTTAGGGAGCATAGGGCACGTCCACTCATGGGCGTATAAATTGGGAAAACTAAAAATCAGCAAGACACAGGCACCCCAAAATTTAGGGCTGCTCTGTTGACAAGAACCTCCACTTCATGACACCTTAAATATCCCAGGAAAGAGAAAAATGGATAAAGAAGTTGTGGTCCTTATGTACAATGGAATATCACTCAGACATGAAATCAATGTCATAAGGCTAGTAGAAGCAAGATGAGTGGATTTAGGTACGATGATTCTAAGTGAAATAAGTCACACAGGAAAAGACACTTATCATAAGCTATCACTTATAGAGGGAATGTAATAACCGCTACACTTGAACTGAATTACAAAACAGAACAGAGTCACACGTTTAGAAAACACACTATGGCTGCTGAGCGGGAAAGGTGAGGTGGGGTGATGCATAAAACAAGGGTTTCAAATTCGCTCAGATACCGTTCCATACACCCAATATGTAATAGACAAGACCTACTCCTTGCTCAGTGAACTGGACTCAACACCCCCTATTCACCGCACAAGAATATATGTGACTAGTAAGAATCTTAAAACCTATGTATTGATATCTGTCTGGAAGTGAGTTAAGTGGGTGTAAAGCCGCATAAACACAGCTGTGAAAAGCAGATAAGCCCCATTATAAAAATAAATTACTTTTAAAAATCCGTAAAACAAAGACAGTGAAAGAGAGAGAAATTCTTACAAAATTCGTTCAGAGGCTGTGATGCAACCTGGATTGACCAAATCTAGACCCACAGCTGGATGAGACATAAGTGTGGACACTCTTGGGGCTGAAATGTTGGGTGAGGTTGGGTGAGCAAACGCAGACCCTTTAAAGTAATACTGTGTGGTACCCATCCCATGGGTCCCAAATCTCCAGGTTCAAGGGCATCTTCCTACATCGAAAACATGCATGAGAAACCCAGAAGACGGTACACCGTGTGATTTTGAAAGGTTTCTAATACGCACCTCATTTCTCATCTCCTTGTGCACCGGTTCGCCTTTCCAGCTACTTTACTAGCAATCTCCCTAATTGGATAATCAGCACCTTTAAGCTCCTTTTCCCGACAGTTTGCAATTTGTCCTGAGGATGAACGGGAAGAGGGGCAACCAATGAGAGACTAGATCTAGGTGTTGGGACAGGCACAGGTCACTCTATTTTCCCATCAGGAAGAAGATTTATCCACAGGCTCAGCCTGCCGCCAGGAACCAGAATAGTGCCTGAGGCAATCCCGTGCTTTTGCGGCCAGCTCCCAAAAAAGACAGTTGAAAAATGGAGCTCAGGGGCACTGCCATTCACAAACGTGCTGAGTTATAAATGATAACTCTCGTCCACAAATATATTGAGGGAAGGCAACGAAGAGGATTTGAAAGCAAGGCAGAATTGCAGGAAACAGGTTTCAGGAGGTAGATTCGAATCGCCTTTAAAGCACATGAAAAGTGGCAAAACGTCGACAATGATGCCCTTGGCCAAAAAGGGCGTATGCGTTTTTTCCTGAATATATTCAGGAAAAAACGCATACGCCCTTTTTGGCCAACCAAGCAACCTGGAAAGGCTAATCAGCGCTACAAAGAAGTCTCGCTTCCCATCGGTCAAAAGGGCCATGCTGCAAAAAGTATCAAAACCAGAAATGCAGGACAGGCCATGGAGAAATGGCAGCCTTGCTACGCTGATGGGCGGGATGTAAATTGCCAACAGCCACTCTGGAGAAGTGTACGGTGTGTCCTGAAACATCGAAAAAACACAGCTTAGGGAGCATAGGGCACGTCCACTCATGGGCGTATAAATTGGGAAAACTAAAAATCAGCAAGACACAGGCACCCCAAAGTTTAGGGCTGCTCTGTTGACAAGAACCTCCACTTCATGACACCTTAAATATCCAAGGAAAGAGAAAAATGGATAAAGAAGTTGAGGTCCTTATGTACAATGGAATATCACTCAGACATGAAATCAATGTCATAAGGCTAGTAGAAGCAAGATGAGTGGATTTACGTACGACGATTCTAAGTGAAATAAGTCACACAGAAAAAGACACTTATCATAAGCTATCACTTATAGAGGGAATGTAATAACCGCTACAATTGAACTGAATTACAAAACAGAACAGAGTCACACGTTTAGAAAACACACTATGGCTGCTTAACGGGAAAGGTGAGGTGGGGTGATGCATAAAACAAGGGTTTCAAATTCGCTCAGATACCGTTCCATACACCCAATATGTAATAGACAAGACCTACTCCTTGCTCAGTGAACTGGACTCAACACCCCCTATTCACCGCACAAGAATATATGTGACTAGTAAGAATCTTAAAACCTATGTATTGATATCTGTCTGGAAGTGAGTCAAGTGGGTGTAAAGCCGCATAAACACAGCCCTGAAAAGCAGCTAAACCCCATTATAAAAATAAATTACTTTTAAAAACCCGTAAAACAAAGACAGTGAAAGAGAGAGAAATTCTTACAAAATTCGTTCAGAGGCTGTGATGCAACCTGGATTGACCATATCTAGACCCACAGCTGGATGAGACATAAGGGTGGACACTCTTGGGAGTGAAAGTTTGGGTGAGGTTGGGTGAGCAAACACAGACCCTTTAAAGTAATACTGCCTGGTACCCATCCCATGGGTCCCAAATCTCCAGGTTCAAGGGCATCTTCCTACATCGAAAACATGCATGAGAAACCCAGAAGATGGTACACCGTGTGGTTTTGAAAGTTTTCTAATACGCACCTCATTTCTCATCTCCTTGTGCTCGGGTTCGCCATTCCAGCTACTTTACTAGCAATCTCCCTACTTGGAAAATCAGCACCTTTAAGCTCCTGTTCCCTACAGGTTGCAATTTGTCCTGAGGATGAACGGGAAGAGGGGCAACCAATGAGAGACTAGATCTAGGTGTTGGGACAGGCACAGGTCACTCTATTTTCCCATCAGGAAGCAGAATTAACCACAGGCTCAGCCTGCCTCCCAGAAGCAGAATAGGGCCTGAGGCAATCCCGCGCTTTTGCGGCCAGCTCCCAAAAAAGCGACTTGAAAAATGGAGCTCAGGGACACTGCAATTCACAAAGACGCAGAGTTATAAATGATAACTCTCATCCACAGATATATTGAGGGAAGGCAACGAAGAGGATTTGAAAGCAAGGCAGAATTGCAGGAAACAGATTTCAGGAGGTAGATTCGAATCGCCTTTAAAGCACATGAAAAGCGGCAAAACGTCGACAATGATGCCCTTGGCCAAAAAGGGCGTATGCGTTTTATCCTGAATATATTCAGGAAAAAACGCATACGCCCTTTTTGGTCAACCAAGCAACCTGGAAAGGCAAATCAGCGCTACAAAGAAGTCTCGCTTCCCATCGGTCAAAAGGGCCATGCTGCAAAAAGTGTCAAAACCAGAAATGCAGGACAGGCCATGGAGAAATGGCAGCCTTGCTACGCTGATGGGCGGGATGTAAATTGCCAACAGCCACTCTGGAGAAGTGTACGGTGTGTCCTGAAACATCGAAAAAACACAGCTTAGGGAGCATAGGGCATGTCCACTCATGGGCGTATAAATTGGGAAAACTAAAAATCAGCAAGACACAGGCGCCCCAAAATTTAGGGCTGCTCTGTTGACAAGAACCTCCACTTCATGACACCTTAAATATCCCAGGAAAGAGAAAAATGGATAAAGAAGTTGTGGTCCTTATGTACAATGGAATATCACTCAGACATGAAATCAATGTCATAAGGCTAGTAGAAGCAAGATGAGTGGATTTAGGTACAACAATTCTAAGTGAAATAAGTCACACAGGAAAAGACACTTATCATAAGCTATCACTTATAGAGGGAATGTAAAAACCGCTACACTTGAACTGAATTACAAAAGAGAACAGAGTCACACGTTTAGAAAACACACTATGGCTGCTTAACGGGAAAGGTGAGGTGGGGTGAGGCATAAAACAAGGGTTTCAAATTCGCTCAGATACCGTTCCATACACCCAATATGTAATAGACAAGACCTACTCCTTGCTCAGTGAACTGGACTCAACACCCCCTATTCACCGTACAAGAATATATGTGACTAGTAAGAATCTTAAAACCTATGTATTGATATCTGTCTGGAAGTGAGTCAAGTGGGTGTAAAGCCGCATAAACACAGCCGTGAAAAGCAGCTAAACCCCATTATAAAAATAAATTACTTTTAAAAATCCGTAAAACAAAGACAGTGAAAGAGAGAGAAATTCTTACAAAATTCGTTCAGAGGCTGTGATGCAACCTGGATTGACCATATCTAGACCCACAGCTGTATGAGACATAAGGGTGGACACTCTTGGGGCTGAAAGGTTGGGTGAGGTTGGGTGAGCAAACACAGACCCTTTAAAGTAATACTGCCTGGTACCCATCCCATGGGTCCCAAATCTCCAGGTTCAAGGGCATCTTCCTACATCGAAAACATGCATGAGAAACCCAGAAGATGGTACACCGTGTGATTTTGAAAGGTTTCTAATACGCACCTCATTTCTCATCTCCTTGTGCTCGGGTTCGCCATTCCAGCTACTTTACTAGCAATCTCCCTACTTGGAGAATCAGCACGTTTAACCTCCTTTTCCCTACAAGTTGCAATTTGTCCTGAGGATGAACGGGAAGAGGGGCAACCAATGAGAGACTAGATCTAGGTGTTGGGACAGGCACAGGTCACTCTATTTTCCCATCAGGAAGCAGAATTAACCACAGGCTCAGCCTGCCTCCCAGAAGCAGAATAGGGCCTGAGGCAATCCCGCGCTTTTGCGGCCAGCTCCCAAAAAAGCGACTTGTAAAATGGAGCTCAGGGACACTGCAATTCACAAACCCGCAGAGTTATAAATGATAACTCTCATCCACAGATATATTGAGGGAAGGCAACGAAGAGGATTAGAAAGCAAGGCAGAATTGCAGGAAACAGATTTCAGGAGGTAGATTCGAATCGCCTTTAAAGCACATGAAAAGCGGCAAAACGTCGACAATGATGCCCTTGGCCAAAAAGGGCGTATGCGTTTTTTCCTGAATATATTCAGGAAAAAACGCATACGCCCTTTTTGGCCAACCAAGCAACCTGGAAAGGCAAATCAGCGCTACAAAGAAGTCTCGCTTCCCATCGGTCAAAAGGGCCATGCTGCAAAAAGTGTCAAAACCAGAAATGCAGGACAGGCCATGGAGAAATGGCAGCCTTGCTACGCTGATGGTCGGGATGTAAATTGCCAACAGCCACTCTGGAGAAGTGTACGGTGTGTCCTGAAACATCGAAAAAACACAGCTTAGGGAGCATAGGGCACGTCCACTCATGGGCGTATAAATTGGGAAAACTAAAAATCAGCAAGACACAAGCACCCCAAAGTTTAGGGCTGCTCTGTTGACAAGAACCTCCACTTCATGACACCTTAAATATCACAGGAAAGAGCAAAATGGAGAAAGAAGTTGTGGCCCTTATGTACAATGGAATATCACTCAGACATGAAATCAATGTCATAAGGCTAGTAGAAGCAAGATGAGTGGATTTAGGTACGACAATTCTAAGTGAAATAAGTCACACAGGAACAGACACTTATCATAAGCTATCACTTATAGAGGGAATGTAAAAACCGCTACACTTGAACTGAATTACAAAGAGAACAAAGTCACACGTTTAGAAAACACACTATGGCTGCTTAACGGGAAAGGTGAGGTGGGGTGATGCATAAAACAAGGGTTTCAAATTCGCTCAGATACCGTTCCATACACCCAATATGTAATAGACAAGACCTACTCCTTGCTCAGTGAACTGGACTCAACACCCCCTATTCACCGTACAAGAATATATGTGACTAGTAAGAATCTTAAAACCTATGTATTGATATATGTCTGGAAGTGAGTCAAGTGGGTGTAAAGCCGCATAAACACAGCCGTGAAAAGCAGCTAAACCCCATTATAAAAATAAATTACTTTTAAAAACCCGTAAAACAAAGACAGTGAAAGAGAGAGAAATTCTTACAAAATTCGTTCAGAGGCTGTGATGCAACCTGGATTGACCATATCTAGACCCACAGCTGTATGAGACATAAGGGTGGACACTCTTGGGGCTGAAAGGTTGGGTGAGGTTGGGTGAGCAAACACAGACCCTTTAAAGTAATACTGCCTGGTACCCATCCCATGGGTCCCAAATGTCCAGGTTCAAGGGCATCTTCCTACATCGAAAACATGCATGAGAAACCCAGAAGATGGTACACCGTGTGATTTTGAAAGGTTTCTAATACGCACCTCATTTCTCATCTCCTTGTGCTCGGGTTCGCCATTCCAGCTACTTTACTAGCAATCTCCCTACTTGGAGAATCAGCACGTTTAACCTCCTGTTCCCTACAGGTTGCAATTTGTCCTGAGGATGAACGGGAAGAGGGGCAACCAATGAGAGACGAGATCTAGGTGTTGGGACAGGCACAGGTCACTCTATTTTCCCATCAGGAAGAAGAATTATCCACAGGCTCTGCCTGCCGCCAGGAACCAGAATAGGGCCTGAGGCAATCCCGTGCTTTTGCGGCCAGCTCCCAAAAAAGACAGTTGAAAAATGGAGCTCAGGGGCACTGCCATTCACAAACCTGCTGAGTTATAAATGATAACTCTCGTCCACTAATATATTGAGGGAAGGCAACGAAGAGGATTGGAAAGCAAGGCAGAATTGCAGGAAACAAGTTTCAGGAGGTAGATTAGAATCGCCTTTACAGCACATGAAAAGTGGCAAAACGTCGACAATGATGCCCTTGGCCAAACAGGGCGTATGCGTTTTTTCCTGAATATATTCAGGAAAAAACGCATACGCCCTGTTTGGCCAACCAAGCAACCTGGAAAGGCTAATCAGCGCTACAAAGAAGTCTCGCTTCCCATCGGTCAAAAGGGCCATGCTGCAAAAAGTGTCAAAACCAGAAATGCAGGACAGGCCATGGAGAAATGGCAGCCTTGCTACCCTGATGGGCGGGATGTAAATTGCCAACAGCCACTCTGGAGAAGTGTACGGTGTGTCCTGAAACATCGAAAAAACACAGCTTAGGGAGCATAGGGCACGTCCACTCATGGGCGTATAAATTGGGAAAACTAAAAATCAGCAAGACACAGGCACCCCAAAATTTAGGGCTGCTCTGTTGACAAGAACCTCCACTTCATGACACCTTAAATATCCGAGGAAAGAGAAAAATGGATAAAGAAGTTGTGGTCCTTATGTACAATGGAATATCACTCAGACATGAAATCAATGTCATAAGGCTAGTAGAAGCAAGATGAGTGGATTTAGGTATGACGATTCTAAGTGAAATAAGTCACACAGGAAAAGACACTTATCATAAGCTATCACTTATAGAGGGAATGTAAAAACCGCTACACTTGAACTGAATTACAAAAGAGAACAGAGTCACACGTTTAGAAAACACACTATGGCTGCTTAACGGGAAAGGTGAGGTGGGGTGATGCATAAAACAAGGGTTTCAAATTCGCTCAGATACCGTTCCATACACCCAATATGTAATAGACAAGACCTACTCCTTGCTCAGTGAACTGGACTCAACACCCCCTATTCAGCGTACAAGAATATATGTGACTAGTAAGAATCTTAAAACCTATGTATTGATATCTGTCTGGAAGTGAGTCAAGTGGGTGTAAAGCCGCATAAACACAGCCGTGAAAAGCAGCTAAACCCCATTATAAAAATAAATTACTTTTAAAAACCCGTATAACAAAGACAGTGAAAGAGAGAGAAATTCTTACAAAATTCGTTCAGAGGCTGTGATGCAACCTGGATTGACCATATCTAGACCCACAGCTGTATGAGACATAAGGGTGGACACTCTTGGGGCTGAAAGGTTGGGTGAGGTTGGGTGAGCAAACACAGACCCTTTAAAGTAATACTGCCTGGTACCCATCCCATGGGTCCCAAATCTCCAGGTTCAAGGGCATCTTCCTACATCGAAAACATGCATGAGAAACCCAGAAGATGGTATACCGTGTGATTTTGAAAGGTTTCTAATACGCACCTCATTTCTCATCTCCTTGTGCTCGGGTTCGCCATTCCAGCTACTTTACTAGCAATCTCCCTACTTGGAGAATCAGCACGTTTAACCTCCTGTTCACTACAGGTTGCAATTTGTCCTGAGGATGAACGGGAAGAGGGGCAACCAATGAGAGACTAGATCTAGGTGTTGGGACAGGCACAGGTCACTCTATTTTCCCATCAGGAAGCAGAATTAACCACAGGCTCAGCCTGCCTCCCAGAAGCAGAATAGGGCCTGAGGCAATCCCGCGCTTTTGCGGCCAGCTCCCAAAAAAGCGAGTTGAAAAATGGAGCTCAGGGACACTGCAATTCACAAACCCGCAGAGTTATAAATGATAACTCTCATCCACAGATATATTGAGGGAAGGCAACGAAGAGGATTTGAAAGCAAGGCAGAATTGCAGGAAACAGATTTCAGGAGGTAGATTCGAATCGCCTTTAAAGCACATGAAAAGCGGCAAAACGTCGACAATGATGCCCTTGGCCAAAAACTGCGTATGCGTTTTTTCCTGAATATATTCAGGAAAAAACGCATACGCCCTTTTTGGCCAACCAAGCAACCTGGAAAGGCAAATCTGCGCTAAAAAGAAGTCTCGCTTCCCATCGGTCAAAAGGGCCATGCTGCAAAAAGTGTCAAAACCAGAAATGCAGGACAGGCCATGGAGAAATGGCAGCCTTGCTACGCTGATGGGCGGGATGTAAATTGCCAACAGCCACTCTGGAGAAGTGTACGGTGTGTCCTGAAACATCGAAAAAACACAGCTTAGGGAGCATAGGGCACGTCCACTCATGGGCGTATAAATTGGGAAAACTAAAAATCAGCAAGACACAAGCACCCCAAAGTTTAGGGCTGCTCTGTTGACAAGAACCTCCACTTCATGACACCTTAAATATCACAGGAAAGAGCAAAATGGAGAAAGATGTTGTGGCCCTTATGTACAATGGAATATCACTCAGACATGAAATCAATGTCATAAGGCTAGTAGAAGCAAGATGAGTGGATTTAGGTACGACAATTCTAAGTGAAATAAGTCACACAGGAAAAGACACTTATCATAAGCTATCACTTATAGAGGGAATGTAAAAACCGCTACACTTGAACTGAATTACAAAAGAGAACAGAGTCACACGTTTAGAAAACACACTATGGCTGCTTAACGGGAAAGGTGAGGTGGGGTGATGCATAAAACAAGGGTTTCAAATTCGCTCAGATACCGTTCCATACACCCAATATGTAATAGACAAGACCAACTCCTTGCTCAGTGAACTGGAGTCAACACCCCCTATTCACCGTACAAGAATATATGTGACTAGTAAGAATCTTAAAACCTATGTATTGATATCTGTCTGGAAGTGAGTCAAGTGGGTGTAAAGCCGCATAAACACAGCCGTGAAAAGCAGCTAAACCCCATTATAAAAATAAATTACTTTTAAAAACCCGTAAAACAAAGACAGTGAAAGAGAGAGAAATTCTTACAAAATTCGTTCAGAGGCTGTGATGCAACCTGGATTGACCATATCTAGACCCACAGCTGGATGAGACATAAGGGTGGACACTCTTGGGGCTGAAAGGTTGGGTGAGGTTGGGTGAGCAAACACAGACCCTTTAAAGTAATACTGCCTGGTACCCATCCCATGGGTCCCAAATCTCCAGGTTCAAGGGCATCTTCCTACATCGAAAACATGCATGAGAAACCCAGAAGATGGTACACCGTGTGATTTTAAAAGGTTTCTAATACGCACCTCATTTCTCATCTCCTTGTTCTCGGGTTCGCCATTCCAGCTACTTTACTAGCAATCTCCCTACTTGGAGAATCAGCACGTTTAACCTCCTGTTCCCTACAGGTTGCAATTTGTCCTGAGGATGAACGGGAAGAGGGGCAACCAATGAGAGACTAGATCTAGGTGTTGGGACAGGCACAGGTCACTCTATTTTCCCATCAGGAAGAAGAATTATCCACAGGCTCTGCCTGCCGCCAGGAACCAGAATAGGGCCTGAGGCAATCCCGTGCTTTTGCGGCCAGCTCCCAAAAAAGACAGTTGAAAAATGGAGCTCAGGGGCACTGCCATTCACAAACCTGCTGAGTTATAAATGATAACTCTCGTCCACTAATATATTGTGGGAAGGCAACGAAGAGGATTGGAAAGCAAGGCAGAATTGCAGGAAACAGGTTTCAGGAGGTAGATTCGAATCGCCTTTAAAGCACATGAAAAGTGGCAAAACGTCGACAATGATACCCTTGGCCAAACAGGGCGTATGCGTTTTTTCTTGAATATATTCAGGAAAAAACGCATACGCCCTGTTTGGCTAACCAAGCAACCTGGAAAGGCTAATCAGCGCTACAAAGAAGTCTCGCTTCCCATCGGTCAAAAGGGCCATGCTGCAAAAAGTGTCAAAACCAGAAATGCAGGACAGGCCATGGAGAAATGGCAGCCTTGCTACGCTGATGGGCGGGATGTAAATTGCCAACAGCCACTCTGGAGAAGTGTACGGTGTGTCCTGAAACATCGAAAAAACACAGCTTAGGGAGCATAGGGCACGTCCACTCATGGGCGTATAAATTGGGAAAACTAAAAATCAGCAAGACACAGGCACCCCAAAGTTTAGGGCTGCTCTGTTGACAAGAACCTCCACTTCATGACACCTTAAATATCCCAGGAAAGAGAAAAATGGATAAAGAAGTTGTGGTCCTTATGTACAATGGAATATCACTCAGACATGAAATCAATGTCATAAGGCTAGTAGAAGCAAGATGAGTGGATTTAGGTACGACGATTCAAAGTGAAATAAGTCACACAGGAAAAGACACTTATCATAAGCTATCACTTATAGAGGGAATGTAAAAACCGCTACACTTGAACTGAATTACAAAAGAGAACAGAGTCACACGTTTAGAAAACACACTATGGCTGCTTAACGGGAAAGGTGAGGTGGGGTGATGCATAAAACAAGGGTTTCAAATTCGCTCAGATACCGTTCCATACACCCAATATGTAATAGACAAGACCTACTCCTTGCTCAGTGAACTGGACTCAACACCCCCTATTCACCGCACAAGAATATATGTGACTAGTAAGAATCTTAAAACCTATGTATTGATATCTGTCTGGCAGTGAGTCAAGTGGGTGTAAAGCCGCATAAACACAGTCGTGAAAAGCAGCTAAACCCCATTATAAAAATAAATTACTTTTAAAAACCCGTAAAACAAAGACAGTGAAAGAGAGAGAAATTCTTACAAAATTCGTTCAGAGGCTGTGATGCAACCTGGATTGACCATATCTAGACCCACAGCTGGATGAGACATAAGGGTGGACACTCTTGGGGCTGAAAGGTTGGGTGAGGTTGGGTGAGCAAACGCAGACCCTTTAAAGTAACACTGCTTGGTACCCATTCCATGGGTCCCAAATCTCCAGGTTCAAGGGCATCTTCCTACATCGAAAACATGCATGAGAAACCCAGAAGATGGTACACCGTGTGATTTTGAAAGGTTTCTAATACGCACCTCATTTCTCATCTCCTTGTGCTCGGGTTCGCCTTTCCAGCTACTTTACTAGCAATCTCCCTACTTGGAGAATCAGCACCTTTAAGCTCCTGTTCCCTACAGGTTGCAATTTGTCCTGAGGATGAACGGGAAGAGGGGCAACCAATGAGAGACTAGATCTAGGTGTTGGGACAGGCACAGGTCACTCTATTTTCCCATCAGGAAGAAGAATTAACCACAGGCTCAGCCTTCCGCCCAGATGCAGAATAGGGCCTGAGGCAATCCCGCCCTTTTGCGGCCAGCTCCCAAAAAAGCGAGTTGAAAAATGGAGCTCAGGGACACTGCAATTCACAAACCCGCAGATCTATAAATGATAACTCTCATCCACAGATATATTGAGGGAAGGCAACGAAGAGGAATTGAAAGCAAGGCAGAATTGCAGGAAACAGGTTTCAGGAGGTAGATTCGAATCGCCTTTAAAGCACATGAAAATTGGCAAAACGTCGACAATGATGCCCTTGGCCAAACAGGGCGTATGCGTTTTTTCCTGAATATATTCAGGAAAAAACGCATACGCCCTGTTTGGCCAACCAAGCAACCTGGAAAGGCTAATCAGCGCTACAAAGAAGTCTCGCTTCCCATCGGTCAAAAGGGCCATGCTGCAAAAGGTGTCAAAACCAGAAATGCAGGACAGGCCATGGAGAAATGGCAGCCTTGCTACGCTGATGGGCGGGATGTAAATTGCCAACAGCCACTCTGGAGAAGTGTATGGTGTGTCCTGAAACATCGAAAAAACACAGCATAGGGAGCATAGGGCACGTCCACTCATGGGCGTATAAATTGGGAAAACTAAAAATCAGCAAGACACAGGCACCCCAAAGTTTAGGGCTGCTCTGTTGACAAGAACCTCCACTTCATGACACCTTAAATATCCCAGGAAAGAGAAAAATGGATAAAGAAGTTGTGGTCCTTATGTACAATGGAATATCACTCAGACATGAAATCAATGTCATAAGGCTAGTAGAAGCAAGATGAGTGGATTTAGGTACGACGATTCTAAGTGAAATAAGTCACAGAGAAAAAGACACTTATCATAAGCTATCACTTATAGAGGGAATGTAAAAACCGCTACACTTGAACTGAATTACAAAACAGAACAGAGTCACACGTTTAGAAAACACACTATGGCTGCTTAACGGGAAAGGTGAGGTGGGGTGATGCATAAAACAAGGGTTTCAAATTCGCACAGATACCGTTCCATACACCCAATATGTAATAGACAAGACCTACTCCTTGCTCAGTGAACTGGACTCAACACCCCCTATTTACCGCACAAGAATATATGTGACTAGTAAGAATCTTAAAACCTATGTATTGATATCTGTCTGGAAGTGAGTCAAGTGGGTGTAAAGCCGCATAAACACAGCCGTGAAAAGCAGCTAAACCCCATTATAAAAATAAATTACTTTTAAAAACCCGTAAAACAAAGACAGTGAAAGAGAGAGAAATTCTTACAAAACTCGTTCAGAGGCTGTGATGCAACCTGGATTGACCATATCTAGACCCACAGCTGGATGAGACATAAGGGTGGACACTCTTGGGGCTGAAAGGTTGGGTGAGGTTGGGTGAGCAAACGCAGACCCTTTAAAGTAACACTGCTTGGTACCCATCCCATGGGTCCCAAATCTCCAGGTTCAAGGGCATCTTCCTACATCGAAAACATGCATGAGAAACCCAGAAGATGGTACACCGTGTGATTTTGAAAGGTTTCTAATACGCACCTCATTTCTCATATCCTTGTGCTCGGGTTCGCCTTTCCAGCTACTTTACTAGCAATCTCCCTACTTGGAGAATCAGCACCTTTAAGCTTCTGTTCCCTACAGGTTGCAAATTGTCCTGAGGATGAACGGGAAGAGGGGCAACCAATGAGAGACTAGATCTAGGTGTTGGGACAGGCACAGGTCACTCTATTTTCCCATCAGGAAGAAGAATTAACCACAGGCTCAGCCTGCCGCCCAGAAGCAGAATAGGGCCTGAGGCAATCCCGCGCTTTTGCGGCCAGCTCCCAAAAAAGCCAGTTGAAAAATGGAGCTCAGGGACACTGCAATTCACAAACCCGCAGAGCTATAAATGATAACTCTCATCCACAGATATATTGAGGGAAGGCAACGAAGAGAATTTGAAAGCAAGGCAGAATTGCAGGAAACAGGTTTCAGGAGGTAGATTCGAATCGCCTTTAAAGCACATGAAAAGTGGCAAAATGTCGACAATGATGCCCTTGGCCAAACAGGGCGTATGCGTTTTTTCCTGAATATATTCAGGAAAAAACGCATACGCCCTGTTTGGCCAACCAAGCAACCTGGAAAGGCTAATCAGCGCTACAAAGAAGTCTCGCTTCCCATCGGTCAAAAGGGCCATGCTGCAAAAAGTGTCAAATCCAGAAATGCAGGACAGGCCATGGAGAAATGGCAGCCTTGCTACACTGATGGGCGGGATGTAAATTGCCAACAGCCACTCTGGAGACGTGTACGGTGTGTCCTGAAACATCGAAAAACCACAGCTTAGGGAGCATAGGGCACGTCCACTCATGGGCGTATAAATTGGGAAAAATAAAAATCAGCAAGACACAGGCACCCCAAAGTTTAGGGCTGCTCTGTTGACAAGAACCTCCACTTCATGACACCTTAAATATCCCAGGAAAGAAAAAAATGGATAAAGAAGTTGTGGTCCTTATGTACAATGGAATATCACTCAGACGTGAAATCAATGTCTTAAGGCTAGGAGAAGCACGATGAGTGGATTTAGGTACGATGATTCTAAGTGAAATAAGTCACACAGAAAAAGACACTTATCATAAGCTATCACTTATAGAGGGAATGTAAAAACCGCTACACTTGAACTGAATTACAAAACAGAACAGAGTCACACGTTTAGAAAACACACTATGGCTGCTTAACGGGAAAGGTGAGGTGGGGTGAGGCATAAAACAAGGGTTTCAAATTCGCTCACATATCGTTCCATACACCCAATATGTAATAGACAACACCTGCTCCTTGCTCAGTGAACTGGACTCAACACCCCCTATTCACCGCACAAGAATATATGTGACTAGTAAGAATCTTAAAACCTATGTATTGATATCTGTCTGGCAGTGAGTCAAGTGGGTGTAAAGTCGCATAAACACAGCCGTGAAAAGCAGCTAAACCCCATTATAAAAATAAATTACTTTTAAAAACCCGTAAAACAAAGACAGTGAAAGAGAGAGAAATTCTTACAAAATTCGTTCAGAGGCTGTGATGCAACCTGGATTGACCTTATCTAGACCCACAGCTGGATGAGACATAAGGGTGGACACTCTTGGGGCTGAAAGGTTGGGTGAGGTTGGGTGAGCAAACACAGACCCTTTAAAGTACTACTGCCTGGTACCCACCCCATGGGTCCCAAATCTGCAGGTCCAAGGGCATCTTCCTACATCGAAAACATGCATGAGGAACCCAGAATATGGTACACCGTGTGATTTTGAAAGGTTTCTAATACGCACCTCATTTCTCATCTCCTTGTGCTCGGGTTCGCCTTTCCAGGTACTTTACTAGCAATCTCCCTACTTGGAGAATCAGCACCTTTAAGCTCCTGTTCCCTACAGGTTGCAATTTGTCCTGAGGATGAACGGGAAGAGGGGCAACCAATGAGAGACTAGATCTAGGTGTTGGGACAGGCAGAGGTCACTCTATTTTCCCATCGGGAAGAAGAATTAACCACAGGCTCAGCCTGCCGCCCAGAAGCAGAATAGGGCCTGAGGCAATCCCGCGCTTTTGCGGCCAGCTCCCAAAAAAGCCAGTTGAAAAATGGAGCTCAGGGACACTGCAATTCACAAACCCGCAGAGCTATAAATGATAACTCTCATCCACAGATATATTGAGGGAAGGCAACGAAGAGGATTTGAAAACAAGGCAGAATTGCAGGAAACATGTTTCAGGAGGTAGATTTGAATCGCCTTTAAAGCACATGAAAAGTGGCAAAACATCGACAATGATGCCCTTGGCCAAACAGGGCGTAGGCGTTTTTTCCTGAATATATTCAGGAAAAAACGCCTACGCCCTGTTTGGCCAACCAAGCAACCTGGAAAGGCTAATCAGCGCTACAAAGAAGTCTCGCTTCCCAACGGTCAAAAGGGCAATGCTGCAAAAAGTGTCAAAACCAGAAATGCAGGACAGGCCATGGAGAAATGGCAGCCTTGCTACGCTGATGGGCGGGATGTAAATTGCCAACAGCCACTCTGGAGAAGTGTACGGTGTGTCCTGAAACATCGAAAAAACACAGCTTAGGGAGCATAGGGCACGTCCACTCATGGGCGTATAAATTGGGAAAACTAAAAATCAGCAAGACACAGGCACCCCAAAGTTTAGGGCTGCTCTGTTGACAAGAACCTCCACTTCATGACACCTTAAATATCCCAGGAAAGAGAAAAATGGATAAAGAAGTTGTGGTCCTTATGTACAATGGAATATCACTCAGACATGAAATCAATGTCATAAGGCTAGTAGAAGCAAGATGAGTGGATTTAGGTACGACGATTCTAAGTGAAATAAGTCACACAGAAAAAGACACTTATCATAAGCTATCACGTAGAGAGGGAATGTAAAAACCGCTACACTTGAACTGAATTACAAATCAGAACAGAGTCACACGTTTAGAAAACACACTATGGCTGCTTAACGGGAAAGGTGAGGTGGGGTGAGGCATAAAACAAGGGTTTCAAATTCGCTCAGATACCGTTCCATACACCCAATATGTAATAGACAAGACCTACTGCTTGCTCAGTGAACTGGACTCAACACCCCCTATTCACTGCACAAGAATATATGTGACTAGTAAGAATCTTAAAACCTATGTATTGATATCTGTCTGGAAGTGAGTCAAGTGGGTGTAAAGCCACATAAACACAGCCGTGAAAAGCAGCTAAACCCCATTATAAAAATAAATTACTTTTAAAAACCCGTAAAACAAAGACAGTGAAAGAGAGAGAAATTCTTACAAAATTCGTTCAGAGGCTGTGATGCAACCTGGATTGACCATATCTAGACCCACAGCTGGATGAGACATAAGGGTGGGCACTCTTGGGGCTGAAAGTTTGGGTGAGGTTGGGTGAGCAAAAGCAGACCCTTTAAAGTAATACTGCCTGGTACCCATCCCATGGGTCCCAAATCTCCAGGTTCAAGGGCATCTTCCTACATCGAAAACATGCATGAGAAACCCAGAAGATGGTACACTGTGTGATTTTGAAAGGTTTCTAATACGCACCTGATTTCTCATCTCCTTGTGCTCGGGTTCGCCTTTCCAGCTACTTTACTAGCAATCTCCCTACTTAGAGAATCAGCACCTTTAAGCTCCTGTTCCCTACAGGTTGCAATTTGTCCTGAGGATGAACGGGAAGAGTGGCAACCAATGAGAGACTAGATCTAGGTGTTGGGACAGGCACAGGTCACTCTCTTTTCCCATCAGGAAGAAGAATTAACCACAGGCTCAGCCTGCCGCCCAGATGCAGAATAGGGCCTGAGGCAATCCCGCCCTTTTGCGGCCAGCTCCCAAAAAAGCGAGTTGAAAAATGGAGCTCAGGGACACTGCAGTTCACAAACCCGCAGAGCTATAAATGATAACTCTCATCCACAGATATATTGAGCTAACGCAACGAAGAGGATTTGAAAGCAAGGCAGAATTGCAGGAAACAGGTTTCAGGAGGTAGATTCGAATCGCCTTTAAAGCACATGAAAAGTGGCAAAACGTCGACAATGATGCCCTTGGCCAAACAGGGCGTATGCGTTTTTTCCTGAATATATTCAGGAAAAAACGCATACGCCCTGTTTGGCCAACCAAGCAACCTGGAAAGGCTAATCAGCGCTACAAAGAAGTCTCGCTTCCCATCGGTCAAAAGGGCCATGCTGCAAAAAGTGTCAAAACCAGAAATGCAGGACAGGCCATGGAGAAATGGCAGCCTTGCTACGCTGATGGGCGGGATGTAAATTGCCAACAGCCACTCTGGAGAAGTGTACGGTGTGTCCTGAAACATCGAAAAAACACAGCTTAGGGAGCATAGGGCACGTCCACTCATGGGCGTATAAATTGGGAAAACTAAAAATCAGCAAGACACAGGCACCCCAAAGTTTAGGGCTGCTCTGTTGACAAGAACCTCCACTTCATGACACCTTAAATATCCCAGGAAAGAGAAAAATGGATAAAGAAGTTGTGGTCCTTATGTACAATGGAATATCACTCAGACATGAAATCAATGTCATAAGGCTACTAGAAGCAAGATGAGTGGATTTAGGTACGATGATTCTAAGTGAAATAAGTCACACAGAAAAAGACACTTATCATAAGCTATCACTTATAGAGGGAATGTAAAAACCGCTACACTTGAACTGAATTACAAAACAGAACAGAGTCACACGTTTAGAAAACACACTATGGCTGCTTAACGGGAAAGGTGAGGTGGGGTGATGCATAAAACAAGGGTTTCAAATTCGCACAGATACCGTTCCATACACCCAATATGTAATAGACAATACCTACTCCTTGCTCCGTGAACTGGACTCAACACCCCCTATTCACCGCACAAGAATATATGTGACTAGTAAGAATCTTAAAACCTATGTATTGATATCTGTCTGGAAGTGAGTCAAGTGGGTGTAAAGCCGCATAAACACAGCCGTGAAAAGCAGCTAAACCCCATTATAAAAATAAATTACTTTTAAAAACCCGTAAAACAAAGACAGTGAAAGAGAGAGAAATTCTTACAAAATTCGTTCAGAGGCTGTGATGCAACCTGGATTGACCATATCTAGACCCACAGCTGGATGAGACATAAGGGTGGGCACTCTTGGGGCTGAAAGTTTGGGTGAGGTTGGGTGAGCAAAAGCAGACCCTTTAAAGTAATACTGCCTGGTACCCATCCCATGGGTCCCAAATCTCCAGGTTCAAGGGCATCTTCCTACATCGAAAACATGCATGAGAAACCCAGAAGATGGTACACCGTGTGATTTTGAAAGGTTTCTAATACGCACCTCATTTCTCATCTCCTTGTGCTCGGGTTCTCCTTTCCAGCTACTTTACTAGCAATCTCCCTACTTGGAGAATCAGCACCTTTAAGCTCCTGTTCCCTACAGGTTGCAATTTGTCCTGAAGATGAACGGGAAGAGGGGCAACCAATGAGAGACTAGATCTAGGTGTTGGGACAGGCACAGGTCACTCTATTCTCCCATCAGGAAGAAGAATTAACCACAGGCTCAGCCTGCCGCCCAGAAGCAGAATAGGGCCTGAGGCAATCCCGCCCTTTTGCGGCCAGCTCCCAAAAAAGCGAGTTGAAAAATGGAGCTCAGGGACACTGCAATTCACAAACACGCAGAGCCATAAATGATAACTCTCATCCACAGATATATTGAGGGAAGGCAACGAAGAGGATTTGAAAGCAAGGCAGAATTGCAGGAAACAGGTTTCAGGAGGTAGATTCGAATCGCCTTTAAAGCACATGAAAAGTGGCAAAACTTCGACAATGATGCCCTTGGCCAAAAAGGGCATATGCGTTTTTTCCTGAATATATTCAGGAAAAAACGCATACGCCCTTTTTTGTCAACCAAGCAACCTGGAAAGGCAAATCAGCGCTACAAAGAAGTCTCGCTTCCCATCGGTCAAAAGGGCCATGCTGCAAAAAGTGTCAAAACCAGAAATGCAGGACAGGCCATGGAGAAATGGCAGCCTTGCTACGCTGATGGGCAGGATGTAAATTGCCAACAGCCACTCTGGAGAAGTGTACGGTGTGTCCTGAAACATCGAAAAAACACAGCTTAGGGAGCATAGGGCACGTCCACTCATGGGCGTATAAATTGGGAAAACTAAAAATCAGCAAGACACAGGCACCCCAAAGTTTAGGGCTGCTCTGTTGACAAGAACCTCCACTTCATGACACCTTAAATATCCCAGGAACGAGAAAAATGGATAAAGAAGTTGTGGTCCTTATGTACAATGGAATATCACTCAGACATGAAATCAATGTCATAAGGCTAGTAGAAGCAAGATGAGTGGATTTAGGTACGACGATTCTAAGTGAAATAAGTCACACAGAAAAAGACACTTATCATAAGCTATCACTTATAGAGGGAATGTAAAAACCGCTACACTTGAACTGAATTACAAATCAGAACAGAGTCACACGTTTAGAAAACACACTATGGCTGCTTAACGGGAAAGGTGAGGTGGGGTGAGGCATAAAACAAGGGTTTCAAATTCGCTCAGATACCGTTCCATACACCCAATATGTAATAGACAAGACCTACTGCTTGCTCAGTGAACTGGACTCAACACCCCCTATTCACTGCACAAGAATATATGTGACTAGTAAGAATCTTAAAACCTATGTATTGATATCTGTCTGGAAGTGAGTCAAGTGGGTGTAAAGCCACATAAACACAGCCGTGAAAAGCAGCTAAACCCCATTATAAAAATAAATTACTTTTAAAAACCCGTAAAACAAAGACAGTGAAAGAGAGAGAAATTCTTACAAAATTCGTTCAGAGGCTGTGATGCAACCTGGATTGACCATATCTAGACCCACAGCTGGATGAGACATAAGGGTGGGCACTCTTAGGGCTGAAAGTTTGGGTGAGGTTGGGTGAGCAAACGCAGACCCTTTAAAGTAATACTGCCTGGTACCCATCCCATGGGTCCCAAATCTCCAGGTTCAAGGGCATCTTCCTACATCGAAAACATGCATGAGAAACCCAGAAGATGGTACACCGTGTGATTTTGAAAGGTTTCTAATACGCACCTCATTTCTCATCTCCTTGTGCTCGGGTTCGCCTTTCCAGCTACTTTACTAGCAATCTCCCTACTTGGAGAATCAGCACCTTTAAGCTTCTGTTCCCTACAGGTTGCAATTTGTCCTGAGGATGAACGGGAAGAGGGGCAACCAATGAGAGACTAGATCTAGGTGTTGGGACAGGCACAGGTCACTCTATTTTCCCATCAGGAAGAAGAATTAACCACAGGCTCAGCCTGCCGCCCAGATGCAGAATAGGGCCTGAGGCAATCACGCCCTTTTGCGGCCAGCTCCCAAAAAAGCGAGTTGAAAAATGGAGCTCAGGGACACTGCAATTCACAAACCCGCAGAGGTATAAATGATAACTCTCATCAACAGATATATTGAGGGAAGGCAACGAAGAGGATTTGAAAGCAAGGCAGAATTGCAGGAAACAGGTTTCAGGAGGTAGATTCGAATCGCCTTTAAAGCACATGAAAAGTGGCAAAACGTCGACAATGATGCCGTTGGCCAAACAGGGCGTATGCGTTTTTTCCTGAATATATTCAGGAAAAAACGCATACGCCCTGTTTGGCCAACCAAGCAACCTGGAAAGGCTAATCAGCGCTACAAAGAAGTCTCGCTTCCCATGGGTCAAAAGGGCCATGCTGCAAAAAGTGTCAAAACCAGAAATGCAGGACAGGCCATGGAGAAATGGCAGCCTTGCTACGCTGATGGGCGGGATGTAAATTGCCAACAGCCACTCTGGAGAAGTGTACGGTGTGTCCTGAAACATCGAAAAAACACAGCTTAGGGAGCATAGGGCACGTCCACTCATGGGCGTATACATTGGGAAAACTGAAAATCAGCAAGACACAGGCACCCCAAAGTTTAGGGCTGCTCTGTTGACAAGAACCTCCACTTCATGACACCTTAAATATCCCAGGAAAGAGAAAAATGGATAAAGAAGTTGTGGTCCTTATGTACAATGGAATATCACTCAGACATGAAATCAATGTCATAAGGCTAGTAGAAGCAAGATGAGTGGATTTAGGTACGACGATTCTAAGTGAAATAAGTCACACAGAAAAAGACACTTATCATAAGCTATCACTTATAGAGGGAATGTAAAAACCGCTACACTTGAACTGAATTACAAAACAGAACAGAGTCACACGTTTAGAAAACACACTATGGCTGCTTAACGGGAAAGGTGAGGTGGGGTGATGCATAAAACAAGGGTTTCAAATTCGCACAGATACCGTTCCATACACCCAATATGTAATAGACAATACCTACTCCTTGCTCAGTGAACTGGACTCAACACCCCCTATTCACCGCACAAGAATATATGTGACTAGTAAGAATCTTAAAACCTATGTATTGATATCTGTCTGGAAGTGAGTCAAGTGGGTGTAAAGCCGCATAAACACAGCCGTGAAAAGCAGCTAAACCCCATTATAAAAATAAATTACTTTTAAAAACCCGTAAAACAAAGACAGTGAAAGAGAGAGAAATTCT
The DNA here is from genome assembly GCF_028021215.1 of Eschrichtius robustus. Taxonomy (NCBI): domain Eukaryota; kingdom Metazoa; phylum Chordata; class Mammalia; order Artiodactyla; family Eschrichtiidae; genus Eschrichtius; species Eschrichtius robustus. The sequence continues at coordinate 182,157 of NW_027175328.1, forward strand.
TACAAAATTCGTTCAGAGGCTGTGATGCAACCTGGATTGACCATATCTAGACCCACAGCTGGATGAGACATAAGGGTGGACACTCTTGGGGCTGAAAGGTTGGGTGAGGTTGGGAGAGCAAACGCAGACCCTTTAAAGTACTACTGCCTGGTACCCACCCCATGGGTCCCAAATCTCCAGGTTCAAGGGCATCTTCCTACATCGAAAACATGCATGAGGAACCCAGAAGATGGTACACCGTGTGATTTTGAAAGGTTTCTAATACGCACCTCATTTCTCATCTCCTTGTGCTCGGGTTCGCCTTTCCAGCTACTTTACTAGCAATCTCCCTACTTGGAGAATCAGCACCTTTAAGCTTCTGTTCCCTACAGGTTGCAATTTGTCCTGAGGATGAACGGGAAGAGGGGCAACCAATGAGAGATTAGATCTAGGTGTTGGGACAGGCACAGGTCACTCTATTTTCCCATCAGGAAGAAGAATTAACCACAGGCTCAGCCTGCCGCCCAGATGCAGAATAGGGCCTGAGGCAATCACGCCCTTTTTCGGCCAGCTCCCAAAAAAGCGAGTTGAAAAATGGAGCTCAGGGACACTGCAATTCACAAACCCGCAGAGCTATAAATGATAACTCTCATCAACAAATATATTGAGGGAAGGCAACGAAGAGGATTTGAAAGCAAGGCAGAATTGCAGGAAACAGGTTTCAGGAGGTAGATTCGAATCGCCTTTAAAGCACATGAAAAGTGGCAAAACATCGACAATGATGCCCTTGGCCAAACAGGGCGTAGGCGTTTTTTCCTGAATATATTCAGGAAAAAACGCCTACGCCCTGTTTGGCCAACCAAGCAACCTGGAAAGGCTAATCAGCGCTACAAAGAAGTCTCGCTTCCCAACGGTCAAAAGGGCAATGCTGCAAAAAGTGTCAAAACCAGAAATGCAGGACAGACCATGGAGAAATGGCAGCCTTGCTACGCTGATGGGCGGGATGTAAATTGCCAACAGCCACTCTGGAGAAGTGTACGGTGTGTCCTGAAACATCGAAAAAACACAGCTTAGGGAGCATAGGGCACGTCCACTCATGGGCGTATAAATTGGGAAAACTAAAAATCAGCAAGACACAGGCACCCCAAAGTTTAGGGCTGCTCTGTTGACAAGAACCTCCACTTCATGACACCTTAAATATCCCAGGAAAGAGAAAAATGGATAAAGAAGTTGTGGTCCTTATGTACAATGGAATATCACTCAGACATGAAATCAATGTCATAAGGCTAGTAGAAGCAAGATGAGTGGATTTAGGTACGACGATTCTAAGTGAAATAAGTCACACAGAAAAAGACACTTATCATAAGCTATCACTTATAGAGGGAATGTAAAAACCGCTACACTTGAACTGAATTACAAAACAGAACAGAGTCACACGTTTAGAAAACACGCTATGGCTGCTTAACGGGAAAGGTGAGGTGGGGTGATGCATAAAACAAGGGTTTCAAATTCGCACAGATACCGTTCCATACACCCAATATGTAATAGACAATACCTACTCCTTGCTCAGTGAACTGGACTCAACACCCCCTATTCACCGCACAAGAATATATGTGACTAGTAAGAATCTTAAAACCTATGTATTGATATCTGTCTGGAAGTGAGTCAAGTGGGTGTAAAGCCGCATAAACACAGCCGTGAAAAGCAGCTAAACCCCATTATAAAAATAAATTACTTTTAAAAACCCGTAAAACAAAGACAGTGAAAGAGAGAGAAATTCTTACAAAACTCGTTCAGAGGCTGTGATGCAACCTGGATTGACCATATCTAGACCCACAGCTGGATGAGACATAAGGGTGGACACTCTTGGGGCTGAAAGGTTGGGTGAGGTTGGGTGAGCAAACGCAGACCCTTTAAAGTAACACTGCTTGGTACCCATCCCATGGGTCCCAAATCTCCAGGTTCAAGGGCATCTTCCTACATCGAAAACATGCATGAGAAACCCAGAAGATGGTACACCGTGTGATTTTGAAAGGTTTCTAATACGCACCTCATTTCTCATCTCCTTGTGCTCGGGTTCGGCTTTCCAGCTACTTTACTAGCAATCTCCCTACTTGGAGAATCAGCACCTTTAAGCTTCTGTTCCCTACAGGTTGCAAATTGTCCTGAGGATGAACGGGAAGAGGGGCAACCAATGAGAGACTAGATCTAGGTGTTGGGACAGGCACAGGTCACTCTATTTTCCCATCAGGAAGAAGAATTAACCACAGGCTCAGCCTGCCGCCCAGAAGCAGAATAGGGCCTGAGGCAATCCCGCGCTTTTGCGGCCAGCTCCCAAAAAAGCCAGTTGAAAAATGGAGCTCAGGGACACTGCAATTCACAAACCCGCAGAGCTATAAATGATAACTCTCATCCACAGATATATTGAGGGAAGGCAACGAAGAGAATTTGAAAGCAAGGCAGAATTGCAGGAAACAGGTTTCAGGAGGTAGATTCGAATCGCCTTTAAAGCACATGAAAAGTGGCAAAATGTCGACAATGATGCCCTTGGCCAAACAGGGCGTATGCGTTTTTTCCTGAATATATTCAGGAAAAAACGCATACGCCCTGTTTGGCCAACCAAGCAACCTGGAAAGGCTAATCAGCGCTACAAAGAAGTCTCGCTTCCCATCGGTCAAAAGGGCCATGCTGCAAAAAGTGTCAAATCCAGAAATGCAGGACAGGCCATGGAGAAATGGCAGCCTTGCTACACTGATGGGCGGGATGTAAATTGCCAACAGCCACTCTGGAGACGTGTACGGTGTGTCCTGAAACATCGAAAAACCACAGCTTAGGGAGCATAGGGCACGTCCACTCATGGGCGTATAAATTGGGAAAAATAAAAATCAGCAAGACACAGGCACCCCAAAGTTTAGGGCTGCTCTGTTGACAAGAACCTCCACTTCATGACACCTTAAATATCCCAGGAAAGAAAAAAATGGATAAAGAAGTTGTGGTCCTTATGTACAATGGAATATCACTCAGACGTGAAATCAATGTCTTAAGGCTAGGAGAAGCACGATGAGTGGATTTAGGTACGATGATTCTAAGTGAAATAAGTCACACAGAAAAAGACACTTATCATAAGCTATCACTTATAGAGGGAATGTAAAAACCGCTACACTTGAACTGAATTACAAAACAGAACAGAGTCACACGTTTAGAAAACACACTATGGCTGCTTAACGGGAAAGGTGAGGTGGGGTGAGGCATAAAACAAGGGTTTCAAATTCGCTCAGATATCGTTCCATACACCCAATATGTAATAGACAACACCTGCTCCTTGCTCAGTGAACTGGACTCAACACCCCCTATTCACCGCACAAGAATATATGTGACTAGTAAGAATCTTAAAACCTATGTATTGATATCTGTCTGGCAGTGAGTCAAGTGGGTGTAAAGCCGCATAAACACAGCCGTGAAAAGCAGCTAAACCCCATTATAAAAATAAATTACTTTTAAAAACCCGTAAAACAAAGACAGTGAAAGAGAGAGAAATTCTTACAAAATTCGTTCAGAGGCTGTGATGCAACCTGGATTGACCTTATCTAGACCCACAGCTGGATGAGACATAAGGGTGGACACTCTTGGGGCTGAAAGGTTGGGTGAGGTTGGGTGAGCAAACACAGACCCTTTAAAGTACTACTGCCTGGTACCCACCCCATGGGTCCCAAATCTGCAGGTCCAAGGGCATCTTCCTACATCGAAAACATGCATGAGGAACCCAGAAGATGGTACACCGTGTGATTTTGAAAGGTTTCTAATACGCACCTCATTTCTCATCTCCTTGTGCTCGGGTTCGCCTTTCCAGGTACTTTACTAGCAATCTCCCTACTTGGAGAATCAGCACCTTTAAGCTCCTGTTCCCTACAGGTTGCAATTTGTCCTGAGGATGAACGGGAAGAGGGGCAACCAATGAGAGACTAGATCTAGGTGTTGGGACAGGCAGAGGTCACTCTATTTTCCCATGGGGAAGAAGAATTAACCACAGGCTCAGCCTGCCGCCCAGAAGCAGAATAGGGCCTGAGGCAATCCCGCGCTTTTGCGGCCAGCTCCCAAAAAAGCCAGTTGAAAAATGGAGCTCAGGGACACTGCAATTCACAAACCCGCAGAGCTATAAATGATAACTCTCATCCACAGATATATTGAGGGAAGGCAACGAAGAGGATTTGAAAACAAGGCAGAATTGCAGGAAACATGTTTCAGGAGGTAGATTTGAATCGCCTTTAAAGCACATGAAAAGTGGCAAAACATCGACAATGATGCCCTTGGCCAAACAGGGCGTAGGCGTTTTTTCCTGAATATATTCAGGAAAAAACGCCTACGCCCTGTTTGGCCAACCAAGCAACCTGGAAAGGCTAATCAGCGCTACAAAGAAGTCTCGCTTCCCAACGGTCAAAAGGGCAATGCTGCAAAAAGTGTCAAAACCAGAAATGCAGGACAGGCCATGGAGAAATGGCAGCCTTGCTACGCTGATGGGCGGGATGTAAATTGCCAACAGCCACTCTGGAGAAGTGTACGGTGTGTCCTGAAACATCGAAAAAACACAGCTTAGGGAGCATAGGGCACGTCCACTCATGGGCGTATAAATTGGGAAAACTAAAAATCAGCAAGACACAGGCACCCCAAAGTTTAGGGCTGCTCTGTTGACAAGAACCTCCACTTCATGACACCTTAAATATCCCAGGAAAGAGAAAAATGGATAAAGAAGTTGTGGTCCTTATGTACAATGGAATATCACTCAGACATGAAATCAATGTCATAAGGCTAGTAGAAGCAAGATGAGTGGATTTAGGTACGACGATTCTAAGTGAAATAAGTCACACAGAAAAAGACACTTATCATAAGCTATCACGTAGAGAGGGAATGTAAAAACCGCTACACTTGAACTGAATTACAAATCAGAACAGAGTCACACGTTTAGAAAACACACTATGGCTGCTTAACGGGAAAGGTGAGGTGGGGTGAGGCATAAATCAAGGGTTTCAAATTCGCTCAGATACCGTTCCATACACCCAATATGTAATAGACAAGACCTACTGCTTGCTCAGTGAACTGGACTCAACACCCCCTATTCACTGCACAAGAATATATGTGACTAGTAAGAATCTTAAAACCTATGTATTGATATCTGTCTGGAAGTGAGTCAAGTGGGTGTAAAGCCACATAAACACAGCCGTGAAAAGCAGCTAAACCCCATTATAAAAATAAATTACTTTTAAAAACCCGTAAAACAAAGACAGTGAAAGAGAGAGAAATTCTTACAAAATTCGTTCAGAGGCTGTGATGCAACCTGGATTGACCATATCTAGACCCACAGCTGGATGAGACATAAGGGTGGGCACTCTTGGGGCTGAAAGTTTGGGTGAGGTTGGGTGAGCAAAAGCAGACCCTTTAAAGTAATACTGCCTGGTACCCATCCCATGGGTCCCAAATCTCCAGGTTCAAGGGCATCTTCCTACATCGAAAACATGCATGAGAAACCCAGAAGATGGTACACTGTGTGATTTTGAAAGGTTTCTAATACGCACCTGATTTCTCATCTCCTTGTGCTCGGGTTCGCCTTTCCAGCTACTTTACTAGCAATCTCCCTACTTGGAGAATCAGCACCTTTAAGCTCCTGTTCCCTACAGGTTGCAATTTGTCCTGAGGATGAACGGGAAGAGGGGCAACCAATGAGAGACTAGATCTAGGTGTTGGGACAGGCACAGGTCACTCTCTTTTCCCATCAGGAAGAAGAATTAACCACAGGCTCAGCCTGCCGCCCAGATGCAGAATAGGGCCTGAGGCAATCCCGCCCTTTTGCGGCCAGCTCCCAAAAAAGCGAGTTGAAAAATGGAGCTCAGGGACACTGCAGTTCACAAACCCGCAGAGCTATAAATGATAACTCTCATCCACAGATATATTGAGCTAACGCAACGAAGAGGATTTGAAAGCAAGGCAGAATTGCAGGAAACAGGTTTCAGGAGGTAGATTCGAATCGCCTTTAAAGCACATGAAAAGTGGCAAAACGTCGACAATGATGCCCTTGGCCAAACAGGGCGTATGCGTTTTTTCCTGAATATATTCAGGAAAAAACGCATACGCCCTGTTTGGCCAACCAAGCAACCTGGAAAGGCTAATCAGCGCTACAAAGAAGTCTCGCTTCCCATCGGTCAAAAGGGCCATGCTGCAAAAAGTGTCAAAACCAGAAATGCAGGACAGGCCATGGAGAAATGGCAGCCTTGCTACGCTGATGGGCGGGATGTAAATTGCCAACAGCCACTCTGGAGAAGTGTACGGTGTGTCCTGAAACATCGAAAAAACACAGCTTAGGGAGCATAGGGCACGTCCACTCATGGGCGTATAAATTGGGAAAACTAAAAATCAGCAAGACACAGGCACCCCAAAGTTTAGGGCTGCTCTGTTGACAAGAACCTCCACTTCATGACACCTTAAATATCCCAGGAAAGAGAAAAATGGATAAAGAAGTTGTGGTCCTTATGTACAATGGAATATCACTCAGACATGAAATCAATGTCATAAGGCTACTAGAAGCAAGATGAGTGGATTTAGGTACGATGATTCTAAGTGAAATAAGTCACACAGAAAAAGACACTTATCATAAGCTATCACTTATAGAGGGAATGTAAAAACCGCTACACTTGAACTGAATTACAAAACAGAACAGAGTCACACGTTTAGAAAACACACTATGGCTGCTTAACGGGAAAGGTGAGGTGGGGTGATGCATAAAACAAGGGTTTCAAATTCGCACAGATACCGTTCCATACACCCAATATGTAATAGACAATACCTACTCCTTGCTCCGTGAACTGGACTCAACACCCCCTATTCACCGCACAAGAATATATGTGACTAGTAAGAATCTTAAAACCTATGTATTGATATCTGTCTGGAAGTGAGTCAAGTGGGTGTAAAGCCGCATAAACACAGCCGTGAAAAGCAGCTAAACCCCATTATAAAAATAAATTACTTTTAAAAACCCGTAAAACAAAGACAGTGAAAGAGAGAGAAATTCTTACAAAATTCGTTCAGAGGCTGTGATGCAACCTGGATTGACCATATCTAGACCCACAGCTGGATGAGACATAAGGGTGGGCACTCTTGGGGCTGAAAGTTTGGGTGAGGTTGGGTGAGCAAAAGCAGACCCTTTAAAGTAATACTGCCTGGTACCCATCCCATGGGTCCCAAATCTCCAGGTTCAAGGGCATCTTCCTACATCGAAAACATGCATGAGAAACCCAGAAGATGGTACACCGTGTGATTTTGAAAGGTTTCTAATACGCACCTCATTTCTCATCTCCTTGTGCTCGGGTTCTCCTTTCCAGCTACTTTACTAGCAATCTCCCTACTTGGAGAATCAGCACCTTTAAGCTCCTGTTCCCTACAGGTTGCAATTTGTCCTGAAGATGAACGGGAAGAGGGGCAACCAATGAGAGACTAGATCTAGGTGTTGGGACAGGCACAGGTCACTCTATTCTCCCATCAGGAAGAAGAATTAACCACAGGCTCAGCCTGCCGCCCAGAAGCAGAATAGGGCCTGAGGCAATCCCGCCCTTTTGCGGCCAGCTCCCAAAAAAGCTAGTTGAAAAATGGAGCTCAGGGACACTGCAATTCACAAACACGCAGAGCCATAAATGATAACTCTCATCCACAGATATATTGAGGGAAGGCAACGAAGAGGATTTGAAAGCAAGGCAGAATTGCAGGAAACAGGTTTCAGGAGGTAGATTCGAATCGCCTTTAAAGCACATGAAAAGTGGCAAAACTTCGACAATGATGCCCTTGGCCAAAAAGGGCGTATGCGTTTTTTCCTGAATATATTCAGGAAAAAACGCATACGCCCTTTTTTGCCAACCAAGCAACCTGGAAAGGCAAATCAGCGCTACAAAGAAGTCTCGCTTCCCATCGGTCAAAAGGGCCATGCTGCAAAAAGTGTCAAAACCAGAAATGCAGGACAGGCCATGAAGAAATGGCAGCCTTGCTACGCTGATGGGCGGGATGTAAATTGCCAACAGCCACTCTGGAGAAGTGTACGGTGTGTCCTGAAACATCGAAAAACCACAGCTTTGGGAGCTTAGGGCACGTCCACTCATGGGCGTATAAATTGGGAAAACTAAAAATCAGCAAGACACAGGCACCCCAAAGTTTAGGGCTGCTCTGTTGACAAGAACCTCCACTTCATGACACCTTAAATATCCCAGGAAAGAGAAAAATGGATAAAGAAGTTGTGGTCCTTATGTACAATGGAATATCACTCAGACATGAAATCAATGTCATAAGGCTAGTAGTAGCAAGATGAGTGGATTTAGGTACGACGATTCTAAGTGAAATAAGTCACACAGAAAAAGACACTTATCATAAGCTATCACTTATAGAGGGAATGTAAAAACCGCTACACTTGAACTGAATTACAAAACAGAACAGAGTCACACGTTTAGAAAACACACTATGGCTGCTTAACGGGAAAGGTGAGGTGGGGTGAGGCATAAAACAAGGGTTTCAAATTCGCTCAGATACCGTTCCATACACCCAATATGTAATAGACAAGACCTACTGCTTGCTCAGTGAACTGGACTCAACACCCCCTATTCACTGCACAAGAATATATGTGACTAGTAAGAATCTTAAAACCTATGTATTGATATCTGTCTGGAAGTGAGTCAAGTGGGTGTAAAGCCACATAAACACAGCCGTGAAAAGCAGCTAAACCCCATTATAAAAATAAATTACTTTTAAAAACCCGTAAAACAAAGACAGTGAAAGAGAGAGAAATTCTTACAAAATTCGTTCAGAGGCTGTGATGCAACCTGGATTGACCATATCTAGACCCACAGCTGGATGAGACATAAGGGTGGGCACTCTTGGGGCTGAAAGTTTGGGTGAGGTTGGGTGAGCAAACGCAGACCCTTTAAAGTAATACTGCGTGGTACCCATCCCATGGGTCCCAAATCTCCAGGTTCAAGGGCATCTTCCTACATCGAAAACATGCATGAGAAACCCAGAAGATGGTACACCGTGTGATTTTGAAAGGTTTCTAATACGCACCTCATTTCTCATCTCCTTGTGCTCGGGTTCGCCTTTCCAGCTACTTTACTAGCAATCTCCCTACTTGGAGAATCAGCACCTTTAAGCTCCTGTTCCCTACAGGTTGCAATTTGTCCTGAGGCTGAACGGGAAGAGGGGCAACCAATGAGAGACTAGATCTAGGTGTTGGGACAGGCACAGGTCACTCTATTTTCCAATCAGGAAGAAGAATTAACCACAGGCTCAGCCTGCCGCCCAGAAGCAGAATAGGGCCTGAGGCAATCCCGCCCTTTCGCGGCCAGCTCCCAAAAAAGCGAGTTGAAAAATGGAGCTCAGGGACACTGCAATTCACAAACACGCAGAGCTATAAATGATAACTCTCATCCACAGATATATTGAGGGAAGGCAACGAAGAGGATTTGAAAGCAAGGCAGAATTGCAGGAAACAGGTTTCAGGAGGTAGATTCGAATCGCCTTTAAAGCACATGAAAAGTGGCAAAACTTCGACAATGATGCCCTTGGCCAAAAAGGGCATATGCGTTTTTTCCTGAATATATTCAGGAAAAAACGCATACGCCCTTTTTTGTCAACCAAGCAACCTGGAAAGGCAAATCAGCGCTACAAAGAAGTCTCGCTTCCCATCGGTCAAAAGGGCCATGCTGCAAAAAGTGTCAAAACCAGAAATGCAGGACAGGCCATGGAGAAATGGCAGCCTTGCTACGCTGATGGGCAGGATGTAAATTGCCAACAGCCACTCTGGAGAAGTGTACGGTGTGTCCTGAAACATCGAAAAAACACAGCTTAGGGAGCATAGGGCACGTCCACTCATGGGCGTATAAATTGGGAAAACTAAAAATCAGCAAGACACAGGCACCCCAAAGTTTAGGGCTGCTCTGTTGACAAGAACCTCCACTTCATGACACCTTAAATATCCCAGGAACGAGAAAAATGGATAAAGAAGTTGTGGTCCTTATGTACAATGGAATATCACTCAGACATGAAATCAATGTCATAAGGCTAGTAGAAGCAAGATGAGTGGATTTAGGTACGACGATTCTAAGTGAAATAAGTCACACAGAAAAAGACACTTATCATAAGCTATCACTTATAGAGGGAATGTAAAAACCGCTACACTTGAACTGAATTACAAATCAGAACAGAGTCACACGTTTAGAAAACACACTATGGCTGCTTAACGGGAAAGGTGAGGTGGGGTGAGGCATAAAACAAGGGTTTCAAATTCGCTCAGATACCGTTCCATACACCCAATATGTAATAGACAAGACCTACTGCTTGCTCAGTGAACTGGACTCAACACCCCCTATTCACTGCACAAGAATATATGTGACTAGTAAGAATCTTAAAACCTATGTATTGATATCTGTCTGGAAGTGAGTCAAGTGGGTGTAAAGCCACATAAACACAGCCGTGAAAAGCAGCTAAACCCCATTATAAAAATAAATTACTTTTAAAAACCCGTAAAACAAAGACAGTGAAAGAGAGAGAAATTCTTACAAAATTCGTTCAGAGGCTGTGATGCAACCTGGATTGACCATATCTAGACCCACAGCTGGATGAGACATAAGGGTGGGCACTCTTAGGGCTGAAAGTTTGGGTGAGGTTGGGTGAGCAAACGCAGACCCTTTAAAGTAATACTGCCTGGTACCCATCCCATGGGTCCCAAATCTCCACGTTCAAGGGCATCTTCCTACATCGAAAACATGCATGAGAAACCCAGAAGATGGTACACCGTGTGATTTTGAAAGGTTTCTAATACGCACCTCATTTCTCATCTCCTTGTGCTCGGGTTCGCCTTTCCAGCTACTTTACTAGCAATCTCCCTACTTGGAGAATCAGCACCTTTAAGCTTCTGTTCCCTACAGGTTGCAATTTGTCCTGAGGATGAACGGGAAGAGGGGCAACCAATGAGAGACTAGATCTAGGTGTTGGGACAGGCACAGGTCACTCTATTTTCCCATCAGGAAGAAGAATTAACCACAGGCTCAGCCTGCCGCCCAGATGCAGAATAGGGCCTGAGGCAATCACGCCCTTTTGCGGCCAGCTCCCAAAAAAGCGAGTTGAAAAATGGAGCTCAGGGACACTGCAATTCACAAACCCGCAGAGGTATAAATGATAACTCTCATCAACAGATATATTGAGGGAAGGCAACGAAGAGGATTTGAAAGCAAGGCAGAATTGCAGGAAACAGGTTTCAGGAGGTAGATTCGAATCGCCTTTAAAGCACATGAAAAGTGGCAAAACGTCGACAATGATGCCGTTGGCCAAACAGGGCGTATGCGTTTTTTCCTGAATATATTCAGGAAAAAACGCATACGCCCTGTTTGGCCAACCAAGCAACCTGGAAAGGCTAATCAGCGCTACAAAGAAGTCTCGCTTCCCATGGGTCAAAAGGGCCATGCTGCAAAAAGTGTCAAAACCAGAAATGCAGGACAGGCCATGGAGAAATGGCAGCCTTGCTACGCTGATGGGCGGGATGTAAATTGCCAACAGCCACTCTGGAGAAGTGTACGGTGTGTCCTGAAACATCGAAAAAACACAGCTTAGGGAGCATAGGGCACGTCCACTCATGGGCGTATACATTGGGAAAACTGAAAATCAGCAAGACACAGGCACCCCAAAGTTTAGGGCTGCTCTGTTGACAAGAACCTCCACTTCATGACACCTTAAATATCCCAGGAAAGAGAAAAATGGATAAAGAAGTTGTGGTCCTTATGTACAATGGAATATCACTCAGACATGAAATCAATGTCATAAGGCTAGTAGAAGCAAGATGAGTGGATTTAGGTACGACGATTCTAAGTGAAATAAGTCACACAGAAAAAGACACTTATCATAAGCTATCACTTATAGAGGGAATGTAAAAACCGCTACACTTGAAATGAATTACAAAACAGAACAGAGTCACACGTTTAGAAAACACACTATGGCTGCTTAACGGGAAAGGTGAGGTGGGGTGATGCATAAAACAAGGGTTTCAAATTCGCACAGATACCGTTCCATACACCCAATATGTAATAGACAATACCTACTCCTTGCTCAGTGAACTGGACTCAACACCCCCTATTCACCGCACAAGAATATATGTGACTAGTAAGAATCTTAAAACCTATGTATTGATATCTGTCTGGAAGTGAGTCAAGTGGGTGTAAAGCCGCATAAACACAGCCGTGAAAAGCAGCTAAACCCCATTATAAAAATAAATTACTTTTAAAAACCCGTAAAACAAAGACAGTGAAAGAGAGAGAAATTCTTACAAAATTCGTTCAGAGGCTGTGATGCAACCTGGATTGACCATATCTAGACCCACAGCTGGATGAGACATAAGGGTGGACACTCTTGGGGCTGAAAGGTTGGGTGAGGTTGGGAGAGCAAACGCAGACCCTTTAAAGTACTACTGCCTGGTACCCACCCCATGGGTCCCAAATCTCCAGGTTCAAGGGCATCTTCCTACATCGAAAACATGCATGAGGAACCCAGAAGATGGTACACCGTGTGATTTTGAAAGGTTTCTAATACGCACCTCATTTCTCATCTCCTTGTGCTCGGGTTCGCCTTTCCAGCTACTTTACTAGCAATCTCCCTACTTGGAGAATCAGCACCTTTAAGCTTCTGTTCCCTACAGGTTGCAATTTGTCCTGAGGATGAACGGGAAGAGGGGCAACCAATGAGAGATTAGATCTAGGTGTTGGGACAGGCAGAAGGTCACTCTATTTTCCCATCAGGAAGAAGAATTAACCACAGGCTCAGCCTGCCGCCCAGATGCAGAATAGGGCCTGAGGCAATCACGCCCTTTTTCGGCCAGCTCCCAAAAAAGCGAGTTGAAAAATGGAGCTCAGGGACACTGCAATTCACAAACCCGCAGAGCTATAAATGATAACTCTCATCAACAAATATATTGAGGGAAGGCAACGAAGAGGATTTGAAAGCAAGGCAGAATTGCAGGAAACAGGTTTCAGGAGGTAGATTCGAATCGCCTTTAAAGCACATGAAAAGTGGCAAAACGTCGACAATGATGCCGTTGGCCAAACAGGGCGTATGCGTTTTTTCCTGAATATATTCAGGAAAAAACGCATACGCCCTGTTTGGCCAACCAAGCAACCTGGAAAGGCTAATCAGCGCTACAAAGATGTCTCGCTTCCCATGGGTCAAAAGGGCCATGCTGCAAAAAGTGTCAAAACCAGAAATGCAGGACAGGCCATGGAGAAATGGCAGCCTTGCTACGCTGATGGGCGGGATGTAAATTGCCAACAGCCACTCTGGAGAAGTGTACGGTGTGTCCTGAAACATCGAAAAAACACAGCTTAGGGAGCATAGGGCACGTCCACTCATGGGCGTATAAATTGGGAAAACTAAAAATCAGCAAGACACAGGCACCCCAAAGTTTAGGGCTGCTCTGTTGACAAGAACCTCCACTTCATGACACCTTAAATATCCCAGGAAAGAGAAAAATGGATAAAGAAGTTGTGGTCCTTATGTACAATGGAATATCACTCAGACATGAAATCAATGTCATAAGGCTAGTAGAAGCAAGATGAGTGGATTTAGGTACGACGATTCTAAGTGAAATAAGTCACACAGAAAAAGACACTTATCATAAGCTATCACTTATAGAGGGAATGTAAAAACCGCTACACTTGAACTGAATTACAAAACAGAACAGAGTCACACGTTTAGAAAACACACTATGGCTGCTTAACGGGAAAGGTGAGGTGGGGTGATGCATAAAACAAGGGTTTCAAATTCGCACAGATACCGTTCCATACACCCAATATGTAATAGACAATACCTACTCCTTGCTCAGTGAACTGGACTCAACACCCCCTATTCACCGCACAAGAATATATGTGACTAGTAAGAATCTTAAAACCTATGTATTGATATCTGTCTGGAAGTGAGTCAAGTGGGTGTAAAGCCGCATAAACACAGCCGTGAAAAGCAGCTAAACCCCATTATAAAAATAAATTACTTTTAAAAACCCGTAAAACAAAGACAGTGAAAGAGAGAGAAATTCTTACAAAATTCGTTCAGAGGCTGTGATGCAACTTGGATTGACCATATCTAGACCCACAGCTGGATGAGACATAAGGGTGGACACTCTTGGGGCTGAAAGGTTGGGTGAGGTTGGGTGAGCAAACGCAGACCCTTTAAAGTACTACTGCCTGGTACCCACCCCATGGGTCCCAAATCTCCAGGTTCAAGGGCATCTTCCTACATCGAAAACATGCATGAGGAACCCAGAAGATGGTACACCGTGTGATTTTGAAAGGTTTCTAATGCGCACCTCATTTCTCATCTCCTTGTGCTCGGGTTCGCCTTTCCAGCTACTTTACTAGCAATCTCCCTACTTGGAGAATCAGCACCTTTAAGCTTCTGTTCCCTACAGGTTGCAAATTGTCCTGAGGATGAACGGGAAGAGGGGCAACCAATGAGAGACTAGATCTAGGTGTTGGGACAGGCACAGGTCACTCTATTTTCCCATCAGGAAGAAGAATTAACCACAGGCTCAGCCTGCCGCCCAGAAGCAGAATAGGGCCTGACGCAATCCCGCGCTTTTGCGGCCAGCTCGCAAAAAAGCCAGTTGAAAAATGGAGCTCAGGGACACTGCAATTCACAAACCCGCAGAGCTATAAATGATAACTCTCATCCACAGATATATTGAGGGAAGGCAACGAAGAGAATTTGAAAGCAAGGCAGAAATGCAGGAAACAGGTTTCAGGAGGTAGATTCGAATCGCATTTAAAGCACATGAAAAGTGGCAAAATGTCGACAATGATGCCCTTGGCCAAACAGGGCGTATGCGTTTTTTCCTGAATATATTCAGGAAAAAACGCATAAGCCCTGTTTGCCCAACCAAGCAACCTGGAAAGGCTAATCAGCGCTACAAAGAAGTCTCGCTTCCCATCGGTCAAAAGGGCCATGCTGCAAAAAGTGTCAAAACCAGAAATGCAGGACAGGCCATGGAGAAATGGCAGCCTTGCTACACTGATGGGCGGGATGTAAATTGCCAACAGCCACTCTGGAGAAGTGTACGGTGTGTCCTGAAACATCGAAAAAACACAGCTTAGGGAGCATAGGGCACGTCCACTCATGGGCGTATAAATTGGGAAAAATAAAAATCAGCAAGACACAGGCACCCCAAAGTTTAGGGCTGCTCTGTTGACAAGAACCTCCACTTCATGACACCTTAAATATCCCAGGAAAGAAAAAAATGGATAAAGAAGTTGTGGTCCTTATGTACAATGGAATATCACTCAGACATGAAATCAATGTCTTAAGGCTAGTAGAAGCAAGATGAGTGGATTTAGGTACGATGATTCTAAGTGAAATAAGTCACACAGAAAAAGACACTTATCATAAGCTATCACTTATAGAGGGAATGTAAAAACCGCTACACTTGAACTGAATTACAAAACAGAACAGAGTCACACGTTTAGAAAACACACTATGGCTGCTTAACGGGAAAGGTGAGGTGGGTGAGGCATAAAACAAGGGTTTCAAATTCGCTCAGATACCGTTCCATACACCCAATATGTAATAGACAACACCTGCTCCTTGCTCAGTGAACTGGACTCAACACCCCCTATTCACCGCACAAGAATATATGTGACTAGTAAGAATCTTAAAACCTATGTATTGATATCTGTCTGGCAGTGAGTCAAGTGGGTGTAAAGCCGCATAAACACAGCCGTGAAAAGCAGCTAAACTCCATTATAAAAATAAATTACTTTTAAAACCCCGTAAAACAAAGACAGTGAAAGAGAGAGAAATTCTTACAAAATTCGTTCAGAGGCTGTGATGCAACCTGGATTGACCTTATCTAGAGCCACAGCTGGATGAGACATAAGGGTGGACACTCGTGGGGCTGAAAGGTTGGGTGAGGTTGGGTGAGCAAACACAGACCCTTTAAAGTACTACTGCCTGGTACCCACCCCATGGGTCCCAAATCTGCAGGTCCAAGGGCATCTTCCTACATCGAAAACATGCATGAGGAACCCAGAAGATGGTACACCGTGTGATTTTGAAAGGTTTCTAATACGCACCTCATTTCTCATCTCCTTGTGCTCGGGTTCGCCTTTCCAGCTACTTTACTAGCAATCTCCCTACTTGGAGAATCAGCACCTTTAAGCTTCTGTTCCCTACAAGTTGCAAATTGTCCTGAGGATGAACGGGAAGAGGGGCAACCAATGAGAGACTAGATCTAGGTGTTGGGACAGGCACAGGTCACTCTATTTTCCCATCAGGAAGAAGAATTAACCACAGGCTCAGCCTGCCGCCCAGAAGCAGAATAGGGCCTGACGCAATCCCGCGCTTTTGCGGCCAGCTCGCAAAAAAGCCAGTTGAAAAATGGAGCTCAGGGACACTGCAATTCACAAACCCGCAGAGCTATAAATGATAACTCTCATCCACAGATATATTGAGGGAAGGCAACGAAGAGAATTTGAAAGCAAGGCAGAAATGCAGGAAACAGGTTTCAGGAGGTAGATTCGAATCGCATTTAAAGCACATGAAAAGTGGCGAAATGTCGACAATGATGCCCTTGGCCAAACAGGGCGTATGCGTTTTTTCCTGAATATATTCAGGAAAAAACGCATAAGCCCTGTTTGCCCAACCAAGCAACCTGGAAAGGCTAATCAGCGCTACAAAGAAGTCTCGCTTCCCATCGGTCAAAAGGGCCATGCTGCAAAAAGTGTCAAAACCAGAAATGCAGGACAGGCCATGGAGAAATGGCAGCCTTGCTACACTGATGGGCGGGATGTAAATTGCCAACAGCCACTCTGGAGAAGTGTACGGTGTGTCCTGAAACATCGAAAAAACACAGCTTAGGGAGCATAGGGCACGTCCACTCATGGGCGTATAAATTGGGAAAAATAAAAATCAGCAAGACACAGGCACCCCAAAGTTTAGGGCTGCACTGTTGACAAGAACCTCCACTTCATGACACCTTAAATATCCCAGGAAAGAGAAAAATGGATAAAGAAATTGTGGTCCTTATGTACAATGGAATATCACTCAGACATGAAATCAATGTCATAAGGCTAGTAGAAGCAAGATGAGTGGATTTAGGTACGACGATTCTAAGTGAAATAAGTCACACAGAAAAAGACACTTATCATAAGCTATCACTTATAGAGGGAATGTAAAAACCGCTACACTTGAACTGAATTACAAAACAGAACAGAGTCACACGTTTAGAAAACACACTATGGCTGCTTAAAAGGAAAGGTGAGGTGGGGTGATGCATAAAACAAGGGTTTCAAATTCGCTCAGATACCGTTCCATACACCCAATATGTAATAGACAAGACCTACTCCTTGCTCAGTGAACTGGACTCAACACCCCCTATTCACCGCACAAGAATATATGTGACTAGTAAGAATCTTAAAACCTATTTATTGATATCTGTCTGGAAGTGAGTCAATTGGGTGTAAAGCTGCATAAACACAGCCATGAAAAGCAGCTAAACCCCATTATAAAAATAAATTACTTTTAAAAACTCATAAAACAAAGACAGTGAAAGAGAGAAATTCTTACAAAATACGTTCAGAGGCTGTGATGCAACCTGGATTGACCATATCTAGACCCACAGCTGGATGAGACATAAGGGTGGACACTCTTGGGGTTGAGAGGTTGGGTGAGGTTGGGTGAGCAAATGCAGACCCTTTAAAGTAATACTGCGTGGTACCCATCCCATGGGTCCCAAATCTCCAGGTTCAAGGGCATCTTCCTACATCGAAAACATGCATGAGAAACGCAGAAGATGGTACACCGTGTGATTTTGAAAGGTTTCTAAAACGCAACTCATTTCTCATCTCCTTGTGTTCGGGTTCGCCATTCCAGCAACTTTACTAGCAATCTCCTTACTTGGAGAATCAGCACCTTTAACCTCCTGTTCCGTACAGGTTGCAATTTGTCCTGAGGGTGAAAGGGAAGAGGGGCAACCAATGAGAGACTAGATCTAGGTGTTGGGACACGCACAGGTCACTCTATTTTCCTATCAGGAAGAAGAATTAACCACAGGCTCAGCCTGACCCCGGAACCAGAATAGGGCCTGAGGCAATCCCGTGCTTTTGCGGCCAGCTCCCAAAAAAGACAATTGAAAAATGGAGCTCAGGGGCACTGCCTTTCACAAACCCGCTGAGTTATAAATGATAACTCTCGTCCACAAATATATTGAGGGAAGGCATCGAAGAGGATTTGAAAGCAAGGCAGAATTGCAGGAAACAGGTTTCAGGAGGTAGATTCGAATCGCCTTTAAAGCACATGAAAAGTGGGAAAACGTCGACAGTGATGTCCTTGGCCAAACAGGGCGTATGCGTTTTTTCCTGAATATATTCAGGAAAAAACGCATACGCCCTTTTTGGCCAACCAAGCAACCTGGAAAGGCAAATCAGCGCTAGAAAGAAGTCTCGCTTCCCATCGGTCAAAAGGGCCATGCTGCAAAAAGTGTCAAAACCAGAAATGCAGGACAGGCCATGGAGAAATGGCAGCCTTGCTACGCTGATGGGCGGGACGTAAATTGCTAACAGCCACTCTGGAGAAGTGTACGGTGTGTCCTGAAACATCGAAAAAACACAGCTTAGGGAGCATAGGGCACGTCCACTCATGGGCGTATAAATTGGGAAAACTAAAAATCAGCAAGACACAGGCACCCCAAAGTTTAGGGCTGCTCTGTTGACAAGAACCTCCACTTCATGACACCTTAAATATCCCAGGAAAGAGAAAAATGGATAAAGAAGTTGTGGTCCTTATGTACAATGGAATATCACTCAGACATGAAATCAATGTCATAAGGCTACTAGAAGCAAGATGAGTGGATTTAGGTACGACGATTCTAAGTGAAATAAGTCACACAGAAAAAGACACTTATCATAAGCTATCACTGATAGAGGGAATGTAAAAACTGCTACACTTGAACTGAATTACAAAACAGAACAGAGTCACACGTTTAGAAAACACACTATGGCTGCTTAACGGGAAAGGTGAGGTGGGGTGATGCATAAAACAAGGGTTTCAAATTCGCTCAGATACCGTTCCATACACCCAATATGTAATAGACAAGACCTACTCCTTGCTCAGTGAACAGGACTCAACACCCCCTATTCACTGCACAAGAATATATGTGACTAGTAAGAATCTTAAAACCTATGTATTGATATCTGTCTGGAAGTGAGTCAAGTGGGTGTAAAGCTGCATAAACACAGCCGTGAAAAGCAGCTAAACCCCATTATAAAAATAAATTACTTTTAAAAACCCGTAAAACAAAGACAGTGAAAGAGAGAGAAATTCTTACAAAATTCGTTCAGAGGCTGTGATGCAACCTGGATTGACCATATCTAGACCCACAGCTGGATGAGACATAAAGGTGGACACTCTTGGGGCTGAAAGGTTGGGTGAGGTTGGGTGAGCAAACACAGACCCTTTAAAGTAATACTGCCTGGTACCCTTCCCATGGGTCCCAAATCTCCACGTTCAAGGGCATCTTCATACATCGAAAACATGCATGAGAAACCCAGAAGATGGTACACCGTGTGATTTTGAAAGGTTTCTAATACGCACCTGATTTCTCATCTCCTTGTGCTCGGGTTCGCCTTTCCAGCTACTTTACTAGAAATCTCCCTACTTGGAGAATCAGCACCTTTAAGCTCCTGTTCCCTACAGGTTGCAATTTGTCCTGAGGATGAACGGGAAGAGGGGCAACCAATGAGAGACTAGATCTAGGTGTAGGGACAGGCACAGGTCACTCTATTTTCCCATCGGGAAGAAGAATTAACCACAGGCTCAGCCTGCCGCCCAGAAGCAGAATAGGGCCTGAGGCAATCCCGCGCTTTTGCGGCCAGCTCCCAAAAAAGCCAGTTGAAAAATGGAGATCAGGGACACTGCAATTCACAAACCCGCAGATCTATAAATGATAACTCTCATCCACAGATATATTGAGGGAAGGCAACGAAGAGGATTTGAAAGCAAGGCAGAATAGCAGGAAACAGGTTTCAGGAGGTAGATTCGAATCGCCTTTAAAGCACATGAAAATTGGCAAAACGTCGACAATGATGCCCTTGGCCAAACAGGGCGTATGCGTTTTTTCCTGAATATATTCAGGAAAAAACGCATACGCCCTGTTTGGCCAACCAAGCAACCTGGAAAGGTTAATCAGCGCTACAAAGAAGTCTCGCTTCCCATCGGTCAAAAGGGCCATGCTGCAAAAAGTGTCAAAACCAGAAATGCAGGACAGGCCATGGAGAAATGGCAGCCTTGCTACGCTGATGGGCGGGATGTAAATTGCCAACAGCCACTCTGGAGAAGTGTACGGTGTGTCCTGAAACATCGAAAAAACACAGCTTAGGGAGCATAGGGCACGTCCACTCATGGGCGTATAAATTGGGAAAACTAAAAATCAGCAAGACACAGGCACTCCAAAGTTTAGGGCTGCTCTGTTGACAAGAACCATCACTTCATGACACCTTAAATATCCCAGGAAAGAGAAAAATGGATAAAGAAGTTGTGGTCCTTATGTACAATGGAATATCACTCAGACATGAAATCAAGGTCATAAGGCTAGTAGAAGCAAGATGAGTGGATTTAGGTACGATGATTCTAAGTGAAATAAGTCACACAGAAAAAGACACTTATCATTAGCTATCACTTATAGAGGGAATGTAAAAACCGCTACACTTGAACTGAATTACAAAACAGAACAGAGTCACACGTTTAGAAAACACACTATGGCTGCTTAACGGGAAAGGTGAGGTGGGGTGAGGCATAAAACAAGGGTTTCAAATTCGCTCAGATACCGTTCCATACACCCAATATGTAATAGACAAGACCTACTCCTTGCTCAGTGAACTGGACTCAACACCCCCTATTCACCGCACAAGAATATATGTGACTAGTAAGAATCTGAAAACCTATGTATTGATATCTGTCTGGAAGTGAGTCAAGTGGGTGTAAAGCCGCATAAACACAGCCGTGAAAAGCAGCTAAACCCCATTATAAAAATAAATTACTTTTAAAAACCCGTAAAACAAAGACAGTGAAAGAGAGAGAAATTCTTACACAATTCGTTCAGAGGCTGTGATGCAACCTGGATTCACCATATCTAGACCCACAGCTGGATGAGACATAAGGGTGGACACTCTTGGGGCTGAAAGGTTGGGTGAGGTTGGGTGAGCAGACGCAGACCCTTTAAAGTAATACTGCCTGGTACCCATCCCATGGGTCCCAAATCTCCAGGTTCAAGGGCATCTTCCTACATCGAAAACATGCATGAGAAACCCAGAAGATGGTACACCGTGTGATTTTGAAAGGTTTCTAATACGCACCTGATTTCTCATCTCCTTGTGCTAGGGTTCGCCTTTCCAGCTACTTTACTAGCAATCTCCCTACTTGGAGAATCAGCACCTTTAAGCTCCTGTTCCCTACAGGCTGCAATTTGTCCTGAGGATGAACGGGAAGAGGGGCAACCAATGAGAGACTAGATCTAGGTGTTGGGACAGGCACAGGTCACTCTATTTTCCCATCGGGAAGAAGAATTAAGCACAGGCTCAGCCTGCCGCCCAGAAGCAGAATAGGGCCTGAGGCAATCCCACGCTTTTGTGGCCAGCTCCCAAAGAAGCCAGTTGAAACATGGAGCTCAGGGACACTGTGATTCACAAACCCGCAGAGCTATAAATGATAACTCTCATCAACAGATATATTGAGGGAAGGCAACGAAGAGGATTTGAAAGCAAGGCAGAATTGCAGGAAACAGGTTTCAGGAGGTAGATTCGAATCGCCTTTAAAGCACATGAAAAGTGGCAAAACGTCGACAATGATGCCCTTGGCCAAACAGGGCGTATGCGTTTTTTCCTGAATATATTCAGGAAAAAACGCATACGCCCTGTTTGGCCAACCAAGCAACCTGGAAAGTCTAATCAGCGCTACAAAGAAGTCTCGCTTCCCATCGGTCAAAAGGGCCATGCTGCAAAAAGTGTCAAAACCAGAAATGCAGGACAGGCCATGGAGAAATGGCAGCCTTGCTACGCTGATGGGCGGGATGTAAATTGCCAACAGCCACTCTGGAGAAGTGTACGGTGTGTCCTGAAACATCGAAAAACCACAGCTTAGGGAGCATAGGGCACGTCCACTCATCGGCGTATAAATTGGGAAAACTAAAAATCAGCAAGACACAGGCACCCCAAAGCTTAGGGCTGCTCTGTTGACAAGAACCTCCACTTCATGACACCTTAAATATCCCAGGAAAGAAAAAAATGGATAAAGAAGTTGTGGTCCTTATGTACAATTGAATATATCTCAGACATGAAATCAATGTCTTAAGGCTAGTAGAAGCAAGATGAGTGGATTTAGGTACGATGATTCTAAGTGAAATAAGTCACACAGAAAAAGACACTTATCATAAGCTATCACTTATAGAGGGAATGTAAAAACCGCTACACTTGAACTGAATTACAAAACAGAACTGAGTCACACGTTTAGAAAACACACTATGGCTGCTTAACGGGAAAGGTGAGGTGGGGTGAGGCATAAAACAAGGGTTTCAAATTCGCTCAGATACCGTTCCATACACCCAATATGTAATAGACAACACCTGCTCCTTGCTCAGTGAACTGGACTCAACACCCCCTATTCACCGCACAAGAATATATGTGACTAGTAAGAATCTTAAAACCTATGTATTGATATCTGTCTGGAAGTGAGTCAAGTGGGTGTAAAGCCGCATAAACACAGCCGTGAAAAGCAGCTAAACCCCATTATAAAAATAAATTACTTTTAAAAACCCGTAAAACAAAGACAGTGAAAGAGAGAGAAATTCTTACAAAATTCGTTCAGAGGCTGTGATGCAACCTGGATTGACCATATCTAGACCCACAGCTGGATGAGACATAAGGGTGGACACTCTTGGGGCTGAAAGTTTGGGTGAGGTTGGGTGAGCAAACGCAGACCCTTTAAAGTACTACTGCCTGGTACCCATCCCAGGGGTCCCAAATCTCCAGGTTCAAGGGCATCTTCCTACATCGAAAACATGCATGAGAAACCCAGAAGATGGTACACCGTGTGATTTTGAAAGGTTTCTAATACGCACCTCATTTCTCATCTCCTTGTGCTCGGGTTCGCCTTTCCAGCTACTTTACTAGCAATCTCCCTACTTGGAGAATCAGCACCTTTAAGCTTCTGTTCCCTACAGGTTGCAAATTGTCCTGAGGATGAACGGGAAGAGGGGCAACCAATGAGAGACTAGATCTAGGTGTTGGGACAGGCACAGGTCACTCTATTTTCCCATCAGGAAGAAGAATTAACCACAGGCTCAGCCTGCCGCCCAGAAGCAGAATAGGGCCTGAGGCAATCCCGCGCTTTTGCGGCCAGCTCGCAAAAAAGCCAGTTGAAAAATGGAGCTCAGGGACACTGCAATTCACAAACCCGCAGAGCTATAAATGATAACTCTCATCCACAGATATATTGAGGGAAGGCAACGAAGAGAATTTGAAAGCAAGGCAGAATTGCAGGAAACAGGTTTCAGGAGGTAGATTCGAATCGCCTTTAAAGCACATGAAAAGTGGCAAAATGTCGACAATGATGCCCTTGGCCAAACAGGGCGTATGCGTTTTTTCCTGAATATATTCAGGAAAAAACGCATACGCCCTGTTTGGCCAAGCAAGCAACCTGGAAAGGCTAATCAGCGCTACAAAGAAGTCTCGCTTCCCATCGGTCAAAAGGGCCATGCTGCAAAAAGTGTCAAAACCAGAAATGCAGGACAGGCCATGGAGAAATGGCAGCCTTGCTACACTGATGGGCGGGATGTAAATTGCCAACAGCCACTCTGGAGAAGTGTACGGTGTGTCCTGAAACATCGAAAAAACACAGCTTAGGGAGCATAGGGCACGTCCACTCATGGGCGTATAAATTGGGAAAACTAAAAATCAGCAAGACACAGGCACCCCAAAGTTTAGGGCTGCTCTGTTGACAAGAACCTCCACTTCATGACACCTTAAATATCCCAGGAAAGAGAAAAATGGATAAAGAAGTTGTGGTCCTTATGTACAATGGAATATCACTCAGACATGAAATCAATGTCATAAGGCTAGTAGAAGCAAGATGAGTGGACTTAGGTACGACGATTCTAAGTGAAATAAGTCACACAGAAAAAGACACTTATCATAAGTCATCACTTATAGAGGGAATGTAAAAACCGCTACACTTGAACTGAATAACAAAACAGAACAGAGTCACACGTTTAGAAAACACACTATGGCTGCTTAAAAGGAAAGGTGAGGTGGGGTGATGCATAAAACAAGGGTTTCAAATTCGCTCAGATACCGTTCCATACACCCAATATGTAATAGACAAGACCTACTCCTTGCTCAGTGAACTGGACTCAACACCCCCTATTCACCGCACAAGAATATATGTGACTAGTAAAATCTTAAAACCTATTTATTGATATCTGTCTGGAAGTGAGTCAATTGGGTGTAAAGCCGCATAAACACAGCCATGAAAAGCAGCTAAACCCCATTATAAAAATAAATTACTTTTAAAAACCCATAAAACAACGACAGTGAAAGAGAGAAATTCTTACAAAATACGTTCAGACGCTGTGATTCAACCTGGATTGACCATATCTAGACCCACAGCTGGATGAGACATAAGGGTGGACACTCTTGGGGTTGAGAGGTTGGGTGAGGTTGGGTGAGCAAATGCAGACCCTTTAAAGTAATACTGCGTGGTACCCATCCCATGGGTCCCAAATCTCCAGGTTCAAGGGCATCTTTCTACATCGAAAACATGCATGAGAAACGCAGAAGATGGTACACCGTGTGATTTTGAAAGGTTTCTAAAACGCACCTCATTTCTCATCTCCTTGTGTTCGGGTTCGCCATTCCAGCAACTTTACTAGCAATCTCCTTACTTGGAGAATCAGCACCTTTAACCTCCTGTTCCGTACAGGTTGCAATTTGTCCTGAGGGTGAAAGGGAAGAGGGGCAACCAATGAGAGACTAGATCTAGGTGTTGGGACACGCACAGGTCACTCTATTTTCCCATCAGGAAGAAGAATTAACCACAGGCTCAGCCTAACCCCGGAACCAGAATAGGGCCTGAGGCAATCCCGTGCTTTTGCGGCCAGCTCCCAAAAAAGACAGTTGAAAAATGGAGCTCAGGGGCACTGCCTTTCACAAACCCGCTGAGTTATAAATGATAACTCTCGTCCACAAATATATTGAGGGAAGGCAACGAAGAGGATTTGAAAGCAAGGCAGAATTGCAGGAAACAGGTTTCAGGAGGTAGATTCGAATCGCCTTTAAAGCACATGAAAAGTGGGAAAACGTCGACAGTGATGTCCTTGGCCAAAAAGGGCGTATGCGTTTTTTCCTGAATATATTCAGGAAAAAACGCATACGCCCTTTTTGGCCAACCAAGCAACCTGGAAAGGCAAATCAGCGCTAGAAAGAAGTCTCGCTTCCCATCGGTCAAAAGGGCCATGCTGCAAAAAGTGTCAAAACCAGAAATGCAGGACAGGCCATGGAGAAATGGCAGCCTTGCTACGCTGATGGGCGGGACGTAAATTGCTAACAGCCACTCTGGAGAAGTGTACGGTGTGTCCTGAAACATCGAAAAAACACAGCTTAGGGAACATAGGGCACGTCCACTCATGGGCGTATAAATTGGGAAAATTAAAAATCAGCAAGACACAGGCACCCCAAAGTTTAGGGCTGCTCTGTTGACAAGAACCTCCACTTCATGACACCTTAAATATCCCAGGAACGAGAAAAATGGATAAAGAAGTTGTGGTCCTTATGTACAATGGAATATCACTCAGACATGAAATCAATGTCATAAGGCTAGTAGAAGCAAGATGAGTGGATTTAGGTACGACGATTCTAAGTGAAATAAGTCACACAGAAAAAGACACTTATCATAAGCTATCACTTATAGAGGGAATGTAAAACCCGCTACACTTGAACTGAATTACAAAACAGAACAGAGTCACACGTTTAGAAAACACACTATGGCTGCTTAACGGGAAAGGTGAGGTGGGGTGATGCATAAAACAAGGGTTTCAAATTCGCTCAGATACCGTTCCATACACCCAATATGTAATAGACAAGACCTACTCCTTGCTCAGTGAACTGGACTCAACACCCCCTATTCACCGCACAAGAATATATGTGACTAGTGAGAATCTTAAAACCTATGTATTGATATCTGTCTGGAAGTGAGTCAAGTGGGTGTAAAGCCGCATAAACACAGCCGTGAAAAGCAGCTAAACCCCATTATAAAAATAAATTCCTTTTAAAAACCCTTAAAATAAAGACAGTGAAAGAGAGAAATTCTTATAAAATTCGTTCAGAGGCTGTGATGCAACCTGGATTGGCCATATCTAGACACACAGCTGGATGAGACATAAGGGTGGACACTCTTGGGGTTGAGAGGTTGGGTGAGCAAACGCAGACCCTTTAAAGTAATACTGCCTGGTACCCATCCCATGGGTCCCAAATCTCCAGGTTCAAGGGCATCTTCCTACATCGAAAACATGCATGAGAAACCCAGATGATGGTACACCGTGTGATTTTGAAAGGTTTCTAATACGCACCTCATTTCTCATCTCCTTGTGTTCGGGTTCGCCTTTCCAGCTACTTTACTAGCAATCTCCCTACTTGGAGAATCAGCACCTTTAAGCTCCTGTTACCTACAGGTTGCACTTTGTCCTGAGGATGAAGGGGAAGAGGGGCAACCAATGAGAGACTAGATCTAGGTGTTGGGACAGGCACAGGTCACTCTATTTTCCCATCAGGAAGAAGAATTAACCACAGGCTCAGCCTGCCGCCCAGAAGCAGTATAGGGCCTGAGGCAATCCCGCGCTCTTGCGACCAGCTCCCAAAAAAGCGAGTTGAAAAATGGAGCCCAGGGACACTGCCATTCACAAACCCGCAGAGTTATAAATGATAACTCTCGTCCACAAATATATTGAGGGAAGGCAATGAAGAGGATTTGAAAGCAAGGCAGAATTGCAGGAAACCGGTTTCAGAAGGTAGATTCGAATCGCCTTTAAAGCACATGAAAAGTGGCAAAACGTCGACAATGATGCCCTTGGCCAAAAAGGGAGTATGCGTTTTTTCCTGAATATATTCAGGAAAAAACGCATACGCCCTTTTTGGCCAACCAAGCAACCTGGAAAGGCAAATCAGCGCTACAAAGTAGTCTCGCTTCCCATCGGTCAAAAGGGCCATGCTGCAAAAATTTTCAAAACCAGAAATGCAGAACAGACCATGGAGAAATGGCAGCCTTGCTACGCTGATGGGCGGGATGTAAATTGCCAACAGCCACTCTGGAGAAGTGTACGGTGTGTCCTGAAACATCTAAAACACACAGCTTAGGGAGCATAGGGCACGTCCACTCATGGGCGTATAAATTGGGAAAACTAAAAATCAGCAAGACACAGGCACCCCAAAGTTTAGGGCTGCTCTGTTGACAAGAACCTCCACTTCATGACACCTTAAATATCCCAGGAAAGAGAAAAATGGATAAAGAAGTTGTGGTCCTTATGTACAATGGAATATCACTCAGACATGAAATCAATGTCATAAGGCTACTAGAAGCAAGATGAGTGGATATAGGTACAACGATTCTAAGTGAAATAAGTCACACAGAAAAAGACACTTATCATAAGTTATCACTTATAGAGGGAATGTAAAAACCGCTACACTTGAACTGAATTACAAAACAGAACAGAGTCACACGTTTAGAAAACACACTATGGCTGCTTAACGGGAAAGGTGAGGTGGGTTGATGCATAAAACAAGGGTTTCAAATTCGCTCAGATACCGTTCCATACACCCAATATGTAATAGAAAAGACCGACTCATTGCTCAGTGAACTGGACTCAACACCCCCTATTCACCGCACAAGAATATATGTGACTAGTAAGAATCTTAAAACCTATGTATTGATATCTGTCTGGAAGTGAGTCAAGTGGGTGTAAAGCCGCATAAACACAGCCGTGAAAAGCAGCTAAACCCCATTATAAAAATAAATTACTTTTAAAAACCCGTAAAACAAAGACAGTGAAAGAGAGAGAAATTCTTACAAAATTCGTTCAGAGGCTGTGATGCAACCTGGATTGACCATATCTAGACCCACAGCTGGATGAGTCATAAGGGTGGACACACTTGGGGCTGAGAGGTTGGGTGAGGTTGGGTGAGCAAACACAGACCCTTTAAAGTAATACTGCGTGGTACCCATCCCATGGGTCCCAAATCTCCAGGTTCAAGGGCATCTTCCTACATCGAAAACATACATGAGAAACCCAGAAGATGGTACACCGTGTGATTTTGAAAGGTTTCTAAAACGCACCTCATTTCTCATCTCCTTGTGCTCGGGTTCGCCATTCCAGGTACGTTACTAGCAATCTCCCTACTTGGAGAATCAGCACCTTTAACCTCCTGTTCCCTACAGGTTGCAATTTGTCCTGAGGATGAACGGGAAGAGGGGCAACCAATGAGAGACTAGATCTAGGTGTTGGGACAGGCACAGGTCACTCTATTTTCCCATCAGGAAGAAGAATTAACCACAGGCTCAGCCTGCCGCCCAGAAGCAGAATAGGGCCTGAGGCAATCCCGCGCTCTTGCGGCCAGCTCCCAAAAAAGCGAGTTGCAAAATGGAGCCCAGGGACACTGCCTTTCACAAACCCGCAGAGTTATAAATGATAACTCTCGTCCACAAATATATTGAGGGAAGGCAATGAAGAGGAATTGAAAGCAAGGCAGAATTGCAGGAAACAGGTTTCAGGAGGTAGATTCGAATCGCCTTTAAAGCACATGAAAAGTCGCAAAACGTCGACAATGATGCCCTTGGCCAAAAAGGGCGTATGCGTTTTTTCCTGAATATATTCAGGAAAAAACGCATACGCCCTGTTTGGCCAAGCAAGCAACCTGGAAAGGCTAATCAGCGCTACAAAGAAGTCTCGCTTCCCATCGGTCAAAAGGGCCATGCTGCAAAAAGTGTCAAAACCAGAAATGCAGGACAGGCCATGGAGAAATGGCAGCCTTGCTACACTGATGGGCGGGATGTAAATTGCCAACAGCCACTCTGGAGAAGTGTACGGTGTGTCCTGAAACATCGAAAAAACACAGCTTAGGGAGCATAGGGCACGTCCACTCATGGGCGTATAAATTGGGAAAACTAAAAATCAGCAAGACACAGGCACCCCAAAGTTTAGGGCTGCTCTGTTGACAAGAACCTCCACTTCATGACACCTTAAATATCCCAGGAAAGAGAAAAATGGATAAAGAAGTTGTGGTCCTTATGTACAATGGAATATCACTCAGACATGAAATCAATGTCATAAGGCTAGTAGAAGCAAGATGAGTGGACTTAGGTACGACGATTCTAAGTGAAATAAGTCACACAGAAAAAGACACTTATCATAAGTCATCACTTATAGAGGGAATGTAAAAACCGCTACACTTGAACTGAATAACAAAACAGAACAGAGTCACACGTTTAGAAAACACACTATGGCTGCTTAAAAGGAAAGGTGAGGTGGGGTGATGCATAAAACAAGGGTTTCAAATTCGCTCAGATACCGTTCCATACACCCAATATGTAATAGACAAGACCTACTCCTTGCTCAGTGAACTGGACTCAACACCCCCTATTCACCGCACAAGAATATATGTGACTAGTAAAATCTTAAAACCTATTTATTGATATCTGTCTGGAAGTGAGTCAATTGGGTGTAAAGCCGCATAAACACAGCCATGAAAAGCAGCTAAACCCCATTATAAAAATAAATTACTTTTAAAAACCCATAAAACAACGACAGTGAAAGAGAGAAATTCTTACAAAATACGTTCAGACGCTGTGATTCAACCTGGATTGACCATATCTAGACCCACAGCTGGATGAGACATAAGGGTGGACACTCTTGGGGTTGAGAGGTTGGGTGAGGTTGGGTGAGCAAATGCAGACCCTTTAAAGTAATACTGCGTGGTACCCATCCCATGGGTCCCAAATCTCCAGGTTCAAGGGCATCTTTCTACATCGAAAACATGCATGAGAAACGCAGAAGATGGTACACCGTGTGATTTTGAAAGGTTTCTAAAACGCACCTCATTTCTCATCTCCTTGTGTTCGGGTTCGCCATTCCAGCAACTTTACTAGCAATCTCCTTACTTGGAGAATCAGCACCTTTAACCTCCTGTTCCGTACAGGTTGCAATTTGTCCTGAGGGTGAAAGGGAAGAGGGGCAACCAATGAGAGACTAGATCTAGGTGTTGGGACACGCACAGGTCACTCTATTTTCCCATCAGGAAGAAGAATTAACCACAGGCTCAGCCTAACCCCGGAACCAGAATAGGGCCTGAGGCAATCCCGTGCTTTTGCGGCCAGCTCCCAAAAAAGACAGTTGAAAAATGGAGCTCAGGGGCACTGCCTTTCACAAACCCGCTGAGTTATAAATGATAACTCTCGTCCACAAATATATTGAGGGAAGGCAACGAAGAGGATTTGAAAGCAAGGCAGAATTGCAGGAAACAGGTTTCAGGAGGTAGATTCGAATCGCCTTTAAAGCACATGAAAAGTGGGAAAACGTCGACAGTGATGTCCTTGGCCAAAAAGGGCGTATGCGTTTTTTCCTGAATATATTCAGGAAAAAACGCATACGCCCTTTTTGGCCAACCAAGCAACCTGGAAAGGCAAATCAGCGCTAGAAAGAAGTCTCGCTTCCCATCGGTCAAAAGGGCCATGCTGCAAAAAGTGTCAAAACCAGAAATGCAGGACAGGCCATGGAGAAATGGCAGCCTTGCTACGCTGATGGGCGGGACGTAAATTGCTAACAGCCACTCTGGAGAAGTGTACGGTGTGTCCTGAAACATCGAAAAAACACAGCTTAGGGAACATAGGGCACGTCCACTCATGGGCGTATAAATTGGGAAAATTAAAAATCAGCAAGACACAGGCACCCCAAAGTTTAGGGCTGCTCTGTTGACAAGAACCTCCACTTCATGACACCTTAAATATCCCAGGAACGAGAAAAATGGATAAAGAAGTTGTGGTCCTTATGTACAATGGAATATCACTCAGACATGAAATCAATGTCATAAGGCTAGTAGAAGCAAGATGAGTGGATTTAGGTACGACGATTCTAAGTGAAATAAGTCACACAGAAAAAGACACTTATCATAAGCTATCACTTATAGAGGGAATGTAAAACCCGCTACACTTGAACTGAATTACAAAACAGAACAGAGTCACACGTTTAGAAAACACACTATGGCTGCTTAACGGGAAAGGTGAGGTGGGGTGATGCATAAAACAAGGGTTTCAAATTCGCTCAGATACCGTTCCATACACCCAATATGTAATAGACAAGACCTACTCCTTGCTCAGTGAACTGGACTCAACACCCCCTATTCACCGCACAAGAATATATGTGACTAGTGAGAATCTTAAAACCTATGTATTGATATCTGTCTGGAAGTGAGTCAAGTGGGTGTAAAGCCGCATAAACACAGCCGTGAAAAGCAGCTAAACCCCATTATAAAAATAAATTCCTTTTAAAAACCCTTAAAATAAAGACAGTGAAAGAGAGAAATTCTTATAAAATTCGTTCAGAGGCTGTGATGCAACCTGGATTGGCCATATCTAGACACACAGCTGGATGAGACATAAGGGTGGACACTCTTGGGGTTGAGAGGTTGGGTGAGCAAACGCAGACCCTTTAAAGTAATACTGCCTGGTACCCATCCCATGGGTCCCAAATCTCCAGGTTCAAGGGCATCTTCCTACATCGAAAACATGCATGAGAAACCCAGATGATGGTACACCGTGTGATTTTGAAAGGTTTCTAATACGCACCTCATTTCTCATCTCCTTGTGTTCGGGTTCGCCTTTCCAGCTACTTTACTAGCAATCTCCCTACTTGGAGAATCAGCACCTTTAAGCTCCTGTTACCTACAGGTTGCACTTTGTCCTGAGGATGAAGGGGAAGAGGGGCAACCAATGAGAGACTAGATCTAGGTGTTGGGACAGGCACAGGTCACTCTATTTTCCCATCAGGAAGAAGAATTAACCACAGGCTCAGCCTGCCGCCCAGAAGCAGTATAGGGCCTGAGGCAATCCCGCGCTCTTGCGACCAGCTCCCAAAAAAGCGAGTTGAAAAATGGAGCCCAGGGACACTGCCATTCACAAACCCGCAGAGTTATAAATGATAACTCTCGTCCACAAATATATTGAGGGAAGGCAATGAAGAGGATTTGAAAGCAAGGCAGAATTGCAGGAAACCGGTTTCAGAAGGTAGATTCGAATCGCCTTTAAAGCACATGAAAAGTGGCAAAACGTCGACAATGATGCCCTTGGCCAAAAAGGGAGTATGCGTTTTTTCCTGAATATATTCAGGAAAAAACGCATACGCCCTTTTTGGCCAACCAAGCAACCTGGAAAGGCAAATCAGCGCTACAAAGTAGTCTCGCTTCCCATCGGTCAAAAGGGCCATGCTGCAAAAATTTTCAAAACCAGAAATGCAGAACAGACCATGGAGAAATGGCAGCCTTGCTACGCTGATGGGCGGGATGTAAATTGCCAACAGCCACTCTGGAGAAGTGTACGGTGTGTCCTGAAACATCTAAAACACACAGCTTAGGGAGCATAGGGCACGTCCACTCATGGGCGTATAAATTGGGAAAACTAAAAATCAGCAAGACACAGGCACCCCAAAGTTTAGGGCTGCTCTGTTGACAAGAACCTCCACTTCATGACACCTTAAATATCCCAGGAAAGAGAAAAATGGATAAAGAAGTTGTGGTCCTTATGTACAATGGAATATCACTCAGACATGAAATCAATGTCATAAGGCTACTAGAAGCAAGATGAGTGGATATAGGTACAACGATTCTAAGTGAAATAAGTCACACAGAAAAAGACACTTATCATAAGTTATCACTTATAGAGGGAATGTAAAAACCGCTACACTTGAACTGAATTACAAAACAGAACAGAGTCACACGTTTAGAAAACACACTATGGCTGCTTAACGGGAAAGGTGAGGTGGGTTGATGCATAAAACAAGGGTTTCAAATTCGCTCAGATACCGTTCCATACACCCAATATGTAATAGAAAAGACCGACTCATTGCTCAGTGAACTGGACTCAACACCCCCTATTCACCGCACAAGAATATATGTGACTAGTAAGAATCTTAAAACCTATGTATTGATATCTGTCTGGAAGTGAGTCAAGTGGGTGTAAAGCCGCATAAACACAGCCGTGAAAAGCAGCTAAACCCCATTATAAAAATAAATTACTTTTAAAAACCCGTAAAACAAAGACAGTGAAAGAGAGAGAAATTCTTACAAAATTCGTTCAGAGGCTGTGATGCAACCTGGATTGACCATATCTAGACCCACAGCTGGATGAGTCATAAGGGTGGACACACTTGGGGCTGAGAGGTTGGGTGAGGTTGGGTGAGCAAACACAGACCCTTTAAAGTAATACTGCGTGGTACCCATCCCATGGGTCCCAAATCTCCAGGTTCAAGGGCATCTTCCTACATCGAAAACATACATGAGAAACCCAGAAGATGGTACACCGTGTGATTTTGAAAGGTTTCTAAAACGCACCTCATTTCTCATCTCCTTGTGCTCGGGTTCGCCATTCCAGGTACGTTACTAGCAATCTCCCTACTTGGAGAATCAGCACCTTTAACCTCCTGTTCCCTACAGGTTGCAATTTGTCCTGAGGATGAACGGGAAGAGGGGCAACCAATGAGAGACTAGATCTAGGTGTTGGGACAGGCACAGGTCACTCTATTTTCCCATCAGGAAGAAGAATTAACCACAGGCTCAGCCTGCCGCCCAGAAGCAGAATAGGGCCTGAGGCAATCCCGCGCTCTTGCGGCCAGCTCCCAAAAAAGCGAGTTGCAAAATGGAGCCCAGGGACACTGCCTTTCACAAACCCGCAGAGTTATAAATGATAACTCTCGTCCACAAATATATTGAGGGAAGGCAATGAAGAGGAATTGAAAGCAAGGCAGAATTGCAGGAAACAGGTTTCAGGAGGTAGATTCGAATCGCCTTTAAAGCACATGAAAAGTCGCAAAACGTCGACAATGATGCCCTTGGCCAAAAAGGGCGTATGCGTTTTTTCCTGAATATATTCAGGAAAAAACGCATACGCCCTTTTTGGCCAACCAAGCAACCTGGAAAGGCAAATCAGCGCTACAAAGTAGTCTCGCTTCCCATTGGTCAAAAGGGCCATGCTGCAAAAAGTGTCAAAACCAGAAATGCAGGATAGGCCATGGAGAAATGGCAGCCTTGCTACGCTGAGGGGCGGGATGTAAATTGCCAACAGCCCCTCTGGAGAAGTGTACGGTGTGTCCTGAAACATCTAAAACACACAGCTTAGGGAGCATAGGGCACGTCCACTCATGGGCGTATAAATTGGGAAAACTAAAAATCAGCAAGACACAGGCACCCCAATGATTAGGGCTGCTCTGTTGACAAGAACCTCCACTTCATGACACCTTAAATATCCCAGGAAAGAAAAAAATGGATAAAGAAGTTGTGGTCCTTATGTAAAATGGAATATCACTCAGACATGAAATCAATGTCATAAGGCTAGTAGAAGCAAGATGAGTGGATTTAGGAACGACGATTCTAAGTGAAATAAGTCACACAGAAAAAGACACTTATCATAAGCTATCACTTATAGAGGGAATGTAAAAACCGCTACACTTGAACTGAATTACAAAACAGAACAGAGTCACACGTTTAGAAAACACACTATGGCTGCTTAACGGGAAAGGTGAGGTGGGGTGATGCATAAAACAAGGGTTTCAAATTCGCTCACATACCGTTCCATACACCCAATATGTAATAGACAAGACCTACTCCTTGCTCAGTGAACTGGACACAACACCCCCTATTCACCGCACAAGAATATATCTGACTAGTAAGAATCGTAAAACCTATGTATTGATATCTCTCTGGAAGTGAGTCAAGTGGGTGTAAAGCCGCATCAACACAGCCGTGAAAGGCCGCTAAACCCCATTATAAAAATAAATTACTTTTAAAAACCCGTAAAACAAAGACAGTGAAAGAGAGAGAAATTCTTCCAAAATTCGGTCAGGGGCTGTGATGCAACCTGGATTGACCATATCTAGACACACAGATGGATGAGACATAAGGGTGGACACTCTTGGGGCTGAGAGGTTGGGTGAGGTTGGGTGAGCAAACGCACAACCTTTAAAGTAATACTGCGTGGTACGCATCCCATGGGTCCCAAATCTCCAGGTTCAAGGGCATCTTCCTACATCGAAAACATACATGAGAAACCCAGAAGATGGTACACCGTGTGATTTTGAAAGGTTTCTAAAACGCACCTCATTTCTCATCTCCTTGTGCTCGGGTTCGCCATTCCAGGTACTTTACTAGCAATCTCCCTACTTGGAGAATCAGCACCTTTAACCTCCTGTTCCCTACAGGTTGCAATTTGTCCTGAGGATGAACGGGAAGAGGGGCAACCAATGAGAGACTAGATCTAGGTGTTGGGACAGGCACAGGTCACTCTATTTTCCCATCAGGAAGAAGAATTAACCACAGGCTCAGCCTGCCGCCCAGAAGCAGAATAGGGCCTGAGGCAATCCCGTGCTCTTGCGGCCAGCTCCCAAAAAAGCGAGTTGCAAAATGGAGCCCAGGGACATTGCCTTTCACAAACCCGCAGAGTTATAAATGATAACTCTCGTCCACAAATATATTGAGGGAAGGCAATGAAGAGGATTTGAAAGCAAGGCAGAATTGCAGGAAACAGGTTTCAGGAGGTAGATTCGAATCGCCTTTAAAGCACATGAAAAGTCGCAAAACGTCGACAATGATGCCCTTGGCCAAACAGGGCGTATGCGTTTTTTCCTGAATATATTCAGGAAAAAACGCATACGCCCTTTTTGGCCAACCAAGCAACCTGGAAAGGCAAATCAGCGCTACAAAGTAGTCTCGCTTCCCATCGGTCAAAAGGGCCATGCTGCAAAAAGTGTCAAAACCAGAAATGCAGGACAGGCCATGGAGAAATGGCAGCCTTGCTACGCTGATGGGCGGGATGTAAATTGCCAACAGCCACTCTGAAGAAGTGTACGGTGTGTCCTGAAACATCTAAAACACACAGCTTAGGGAGCATAGGGCACGTCCTCTCATGGGCGTATAAATTGGGAAAACTAAAAATCAGCAAGACACTGGCACCCCAAAGTTTAGGGCTGCTCTGTTCACAAGAACCTCCACTTCATGACACCTTAAATATCCCAGGAAAGAGAAAAATGGATAAAGAAGTTGTGGTCCTTATGTACAATGGAATATCACGCAGACATGAAATCAATATCATAAGGCTAGAAGAAGCAAGATGAGTGGACTTAGGTACGATGATTCTAAGTGAAATAAGTCACACAGAAAAAGACACTTATCATAAGCTATCACTTATAGAGGGAATGTAAAAACCGCTACACTTGAACTGAGTTACAAAACAGAACAGAGTCACACGTTTAGAAAACACACTATGGCTGCTTAACGGGAAAGGTGAGGTGGGGTGATGCATAAAACAAGGGTTTCAAATTCGCTCACATACCGTTCCATACACCCAATATGTAATAGAAAAGACCGACTCCTTGCTCCGTGAACTGGACTCAACACCCCCTATTCACCGCACAAGAATATATGTGACTAGTAAGAATCTTAAAACCTATGTATTGATATCTGTCTGGAAGTGAGTCAAGTGGGTGTAAAGCCGCATAAACACAGCCGTGAAAAGCAGCTAAACCCCATTATAAAAATAAATTACTTTTAAAAACCCGTAAAACAAAGACAGTGAAAGAGAGAGAAATTCTTACAAAATTCGTTCAGAGGCTGTGATGCAACCTGGATTGAACATATCTAGACACACAGCTGGATGAGACATAAGGGTGGACACACTTGGGGCTGAGAGGTTGGGTGAGGTTGGGTGAGCAAACACAGACCCTTTAAAGTAATACTGCGTGGTACCCATCCAATGGGTCCCAAATCTCCAGGTTCAAGGGCATCTTCCTACATCGAAAACATGCATGAGAAACCCAGAAGATGGTACACCGTGTGATTTTGAAAGGTTTCTAAAACGCACCTCATTTCTCATCTCCTTGTGCTCGGGTTCGCCATTCCAGGTACGTTACTAGCAATCTCCCTACTTGGAGAATCAGCACCTTTAACCTCCTGTTCCCTACAGGTTGCAATTTGTCCTGAGGATGAACGGGAAGAGGGGCAACCAATGAGAGACTAGATCTAGGTGTTGGGACAGGCACAGGTCACTCTATTTTCCCATCAGGAAGAAGAATTAACCACAGGCTCAGCCTGCCGCCCAGAAGCAGAATAGGGCCTGAGGCAATCCCGCGCTCTTACGGCCAGCTCCCAAAAAAGCGAGTTGAAAAATGGAGCCCAGGGACACTGCCATTCACAAACCCGCAGAGTTATAAATGATAACTCTCGTCCACAAATATATTGAGGGAAGGCAACGAAGAGGATTTGAAAGCAAGGCAGAATTGCAGGAAACAGGTTTCAGGAGGTAGATTCGAATCGCCTTTAAAGCACATGAAAAGTCGCAAAACGTCGACAATGATGCCCTTGGCCAAAAAGGGCGTATGCGTTTTTTCCTGAATATATTCAGGAAAAAACGCATACGCCCTTTTTGGCCAACCAAGCAACCTGGAAAGGCAAATCAGCGCTACAAAGTAGTCTCGCTTCCCATCGGTCAAAAGGGCCATGCTGCAAAAAGTGTCAAAACCAGAAATGCAGGATAGGCCATGGAGAAATGGCAGCCTTGCTACGCTGAGGGGCGGGATGTAAATTGCCAACAGCCCCTCTGGAGAAGTGTACGGTGTGTCCTGAAACATCTAAAACACACAGCTTAGGGAGCATAGGGCACGTCCACTCATGGGCGTATAAATTGGGAAAACTAAAAATCAGCAAGACACAGGCACCCCAATGATTAGGGCTGCTCTGTTGACAAGAACCTCCACTTCATGACACCTTAAATATCCCAGGAAAGAAAAAAATGGATAAAGAAGTTGTGGTCCTTATGTAAAATGGAATATCACTCAGACATGAAATCAATGTCATAAGGCTAGTAGAAGCAAGATGAGTGGATTTAGGAACGACGATTCTAAGTGAAATAAGTCACACAGAAAAAGACACTTATCATAAGCTATCACTTATAGAGGGAATGTAAAAACCGCTACACTTGAACTGAATTACAAAACAGAACAGAGTCACACGTTTAGAAAACACACTATGGCTGCTTAACGGGAAAGGTGAGGTGGGGTGATGCATAAAACAAGGGTTTCAAATTCGCTCACATACCGTTCCATACACCCAATATGTAATAGACAAGACCTACTCCTTGCTCAGTGAACTGGACACAACACCCCCTATTCACCGCACAAGAATATATCTGACTAGTAAGAATCGTAAAACCTATGTATTGATATCTCTCTGGAAGTGAGTCAAGTGGGTGTAAACCCACATCAACACAGCCGTGAAAGGCCGCTAAACCCCATTATAAAAATAAATTACTTTTAAAAACCCGTAAAACAAAGACAGTGAAAGAGAGAGAAATTCTTCCAAAATTCGGTTAGGGGCTGTGATGCAACCTGGATTGACCATATCTAGACACACAGCTGGATGAGACATAAGGGTGGACACTCTTGGGGCTGAGAGGTTGGGTGAGGTTGGGTGAGCAAACGCACAACCTTTAAAGTAATACTGCGTGGTACGCATCCCATGGGTCCCAAATCTCCAGGTTCAAGGGCATCTTCCTACATCGAAAACGTACATGAGAAACCCAGAAGATGGTACACCGTGTGATTTTGAAAGGTTTCTAAAACGCACCTCATTTCTCATCTCCTTGTGCTCGGGTTCGGCATTCCAGGTACTTTACTAGCAATCTCCCTACTTGGAGAATCAGCACCTTTAACCTCCTGTTCCCTACAGGTTGCAATTTGTCCTGAGGATGAACGGGAAGAGGGGCAACCAATGAGAGACTAGATCTAGGTGTTGGGACAGGCACAGGTCACTCTATTTTCCCATCAGGAAGAAGAATTAACCACAGGCTCAGCCTGCCGCCCAGAAGCAGAATAGGGCCTGAGGCAATCCCGTGCTCTTGCGGCCAGCTCCCAAAAAAGCGAGTTGCAAAATGGAGCCCAGGGACATTGCCTTTCACAAACCCGCAGAGTTATAAATGATAACTCTCGTCCACAAATATATTGAGGGAAGGCAACGAAGAGGATTTGAAAGCAAGGCAGAATTGCAGGAAACAGGTTTCAGGAGGTAGATTCGAATCGCCGTTAAAGCACATGAAAAGTCGCAAAACGTCGACAATGATGCCCTTGGCCAAAAAGGGCGTATGCGTTTTTTCCTGAATATATTCAGGAAAAAACGCATACGCCCTTTTTGGCCAACCAAGCAACCTGGAAAGGCAAATCAGCGCTACAAAGTAGTCTCGCTTCCCATCGGTCAAAAGGGCCATGCTGCAAAAAGTGTCAAAACCAGAAATGCAGGACAGGCCATGGAGAAATGGCAGCCTTGCTACACTGATGGGCGGGATGTAAATTGCCAACAGCCACTCTGAAGAAGTGTACGGTGTGTCCTGAAA
Source organism: Eschrichtius robustus (assembly GCF_028021215.1). Lineage (NCBI taxonomy): Eukaryota > Metazoa > Chordata > Mammalia > Artiodactyla > Eschrichtiidae > Eschrichtius > Eschrichtius robustus. Next base: position 221,874 of record NW_027175328.1, read on the forward strand.
CATCTAAAACACACAGCTTAGGGAGCATAGGGCACGTCCTCTCATGGGCGTATAAATTGGGAAAACTAAAAATCAGCAAGACACAGGCACCCCAAAGTTTAGGGCTGCTCTGTTGACAAGAACCTCCACTTCATGACACCTTAAATATCCCAGGAAAGAGAAAAATGGATAAAGAAGTTGTGGTCCTTATGTACAATGGAATATCACGCAGACATGAAATCAATATCATAAGGCTAGAAGAAGCAAGATGAGTGGACTTAGGTACGATGATTCTAAGTGAAATAAGTCACACAGAAAAAGACACTTATCATAAGCTATCACTTATAGAGGGAATGTAAAAACCGCTACACTTGAACTGAGTTACAAAACAGAACAGAGTCACACGTTTAGAAAACACACTATGGCTGCTTAACGGGAAAGGTGAGGTGGGGTGATGCATAAAACAAGGGTTTCAAATTCGCTCAGATACCGTTCCATACACCCAATATGTAATAGAAAAGACCGACTCCTTGCTCCGTGAACTGGACTCAACACCCCCTATTCACCGCACAAGAATATATGTGACTAGTAAGAATCTTAAAACCTATGTATTGATATCTGTCTGGAAGTGAGTCAAGTGGGTGTAAAGCCGCATAAACACAGCCGTGAAAAGCAGCTAAACCCCATTATAAAAATAAATTACTTTTAAAAACCCGTAAAACAAAGACAGTGAAAGAGAGAGAAATTCTTACAAAATTCGTTCAGAGGCTGTGATGCAACCTGGATTGAACATATCTAGACCCACAGCTGGATGAGTCATAAGGGTGGACACACTTGGGGCTGAGAGGTTGGGTGAGGTTGGGTGAGCAAACACAGACCCTTTAAAGTAATACTGCGTGGTACCCATCCCATGGGTCCCAAATCTCCAGGTTCAAGGGCATCTTCCTACATCGAAAACATGCATGAGAAACCCAGAAGATGGTACACCGTGTGATTTTGAAAGGTTTCTAAAACGCACCTCATTTCTCATCTCCTTGTGCTCGGGTTCGCCATTCCAGGTACGTTACTAGCAATCTCCCTACTTGGAGAATCAGCACCTTTAACCTCCTGTTCCCTACAGGTTGCAATTTGTCCTGAGGATGAACGGGAAGAGGGGCAACCAATGAGAGACTAGATCTAGGTGTTGGGACAGGCACAGGTCACTCTATTTTCCCATCAGGAAGAAGAATTAACCACAGGCTCAGCCTGCCGCCCAGAAGCAGAATAGGGCCTGAGGCAATCGCGCGCTCTTACGGCCAGCTCCCAAAAAAGCGAGTTGAAAAATGGAGCCCAGGGACACTGCCATTCACAAACCCGCAGAGTTATAAATGATAACTCTCGTTCACAAATATATTGAGGGAAGGCAACGAAGAGGATTTGAAAGCAAGGCAGAATTGCAGGAAACAGGTTTCAGGAGGTAGATTCGAATCGCCTTTAAAGCACATGAAAAGTCGCAAAACGTCGACAATGATGCCCTTGGCCAAAAAGGGCGTATGCGTTTTTTCCTGAATATATTCAGGAAAAAACGCATACGCCCTTTTTGGCCAACCAAGCAACCTGGAAAGGCAAATCAGCGCTACAAAGTAGTCTCGCTTCCCATCGGTCAAAAGGGCCATGCTGCAAAAAGTGTCAAAACCAGAAATGCAGGATAGGCCATGGAGAAATGGCAGCCTTGCTACGCTGAGGGGCGGGATGTAAATTGCCAACAGCCACTCTGGAGAAGTGTACGGTGTGTCCTGAAACATCTAAAACACACAGCTTAGGGAGCATAGGGCACGTCCACTCATGGGCGTATAAATTGGGAAAACTAAAAATCAGCAAGACACAGGCACCCCAAAGTTTAGGGCTGCTCTGTTGACAAGAACCTCCACTTCATGACACCTTAAATATCCCAGGAACGAGAAAAATGGATAAAGAAGTTGTGGTCCTTATGTACAATGGAATATCACTCAGACATGAAATCAATATCATAAGGCTAGAAGAAGCAAGATGAGTGGACTTAGGTACGATGATTCTACGTGAAATAAGTAACACAGAAAAAGACACTTATCATAAGCTATCACTTATAGAGGGAATGTAAAAACCGCTACACTTGAACTGAGTTACAAAACAGAACAGAGTCACACGTTTAGAAAACACACTATGGCTGCTTAACGGGAAAGGTGAGGTGGGGTGATGCATAAAACAAGGGTTTCAAATTCGCTCAGATACCGTTCCATACACCCAATATGTAATAGAAAAGACCGACTCATTGCTCAGTGAACTGGACTCAACACCCCCTATTCACCGCACAAGAATATATGTGACTAGTAAGAATCTTAAAACCTATGTATTGATATCTGTCTGGAAGTGAGTCAAGTGGGTGTAAAGCCGCATAAACACAGCCGTGAAAAGCAGCTAAACCCCATTATAAAAATAAATTACTTTTAAAAACCCGTAAAACAAAGACAGTGAAAGAGAGAGAAATTCTTACAAAATTCGTTCAGAGGCTGTGATGCAACCTGGATTGACCATATCTAGACCCACAGCTGGATGAGTCATAAGGGTGGACACACTTGGGGCTGAGAGGTTGGGTGAGGTTGGGTGAGCAAACACAGACCCTTTAAAGTAATACTGCGTGGTACCCATCCCATGGGTCCCAAATCTCCAGGTTCAAGGGCATCTTCCTACATCGAAAACATACATGAGAAACCCAGAAGATGGTACACCGTGTGATTTTGAAAGGTTTCTAAAACGCACCTCATTTCTCATCTCCTTGTGCTCGGGTTCGCCATTCCAGGTACTTTACTAGCAATCTCCCTACTTGGAGAATCAGCACCTTTAACCTCCTGTTCCCTACAGGTTGCAATTTGTCCTGAGGATGAACGGGAAGAGGGGCAACCAATGAGAGACTAGATCTAGGTGTTGGGACAGGCACAGGTCACTCTATTTTCCCATCAGGAAGAAGAATTAACCACAGGCTCAGCCTGCCGCCCAGAAGCAGAATAGGGCCTGAGGCAATCCCGCGCTCTTGCGGCCAGCTCCCAAAAAAGCGAGTTGCAAAATGGAGCCCAGGGACACTGCCATTCACAAACCCGCAGAGTTATAAATGATAACTCTCGTCCACAAATATATTGAGGGAAGGCAATGAAGAGGATTTGAAAGCAAGGCAGAATTGCAGGAAACAGGTTTCAGGAGGTAGATTCGAACCGCCTTTAAAGCACATGAAAAGTCGCAAAACGTCGACAATGATGCCCTTGGCCAAAAAGGGCGTATGCGTTTTTTCCTGAATATATTCAGGAAAAAACGCATACGCCCTTTTTGGCCAACCAAGCAACCTGGAAAGGCAAATCAGCGCTACAAAGTAGTCTCGCTTCCCATCGGTCAAAAGGGCCATGCTGCAAAAAGTGTCAAAACCAGAAATGCAGGATAGGCCATGGAGAAATGGCAGCCTTGCTACGCTGAGGGGCGGGATGTAAATTGCCAACAGCCACTCTGGAGAAGTGTACGGTGTGTCCTGAAACATCTAAAACACACAGCTTAGGGAGCATAGGGCACGTCCACTCATGGGCGTATAAATTGGGAAAACTAAAAATCAGCAAGACACAGGCACCCCAAAGTTTAGGGCTGCTCTGTTGACAAGAACCTCCACTTCATGACACCTTAAATATCCCAGGAACGAGAAAAATGGATAAAGAAGTTGTGGTCCTTATGTACAATGGAATATCACTCAGACATGAAATCAATATCATAAGGCTAGAAGAAGCAAGATGAGTGGACTTAGGTACGATGATTCTACGTGAAATAAGTAACACAGAAAAGGACACTTATCATAAGCTATCACTTATAGAGGGAATGTAAAAACCGCTACACTTGAACTGAGTTACAAAACAGAACAGAGTCACACGTTTAGAAAACACACTATGGCTGCTTAACGGGAAAGGTGAGGTGGGGTGATGCATAAAACAAGGGTTTCATATTCGCTCACATACCGTTCCATACACCCAATATGTAATAGAAAAGACCGACTCATTGCTCAGTGAACTGGACTCAACACCCCCTATTCACCGCACAAGAATATATGTGACTAGTAAGAATCTTAAAACCTATGTATTGATATCTGTCTGGAAGTGAGTCAAGTGGGTGTAAAGCCGCATAAACACAGCCGTGAAAAGCAGCTAAACCCCATTATAAAAATAAATTACTTTTAAAAACCCGTAAAACAAAGACAGTGAAAGAGAGAGAAATTCTTACAAAATTCGTTCAGAGGCTGTGATGCAACCTGGATTGACCATATCTAGACCCACAGCTGGATGAGTCATAAGGGTGGACACACTTGGGGCTTAGAGGTTGGGTGAGGTTGGGTGAGCAAACACAGACCCTTTAAAGTAATACTGCGTGGTACCCATCCCATGGGTCCCAAATCTCCAGGTTCAAGGGCATCTTCCTACATCGAAAACATACATGAGAAACCCAGAAGATGGTACACCGTGTGATTTTGAAAGGTTTCTAAAACGCACCTCATTTCTCATCTCCTTGTGCTCGGGTTCGCCATTCCAGGTACTTTACTAGCAATCTCCCTACTTGGAGAATCAGCACCTTTAACCTCCTGTTCCCTACAGGTTGCAATTTGTCCTGAGGATGAACGGGAAGAGGGGCAACCAATGAGAGACTAGATCTAGGTGTTGGGACAGGCACAGGTCACTCTATTTTCCCATCAGGAAGAAGAATTAACCACAGGCTCAGCCTGCCGCCCAGAAGCAGAATAGGGCCTGAGGCAATCCCGCGCTCTTGCGGCCAGCTCCCAAAAAAGCGAGTTGCAAAATGGAGCCCAGGGACACTGCCTTTCACAAACCCGCAGAGTTATAAATGATAACTCTCGTCCACAAATATATTGAGGGAAGGCAATGAAGAGGATTTGAAAGCAAGGCAGAATTGCAGGAAACAGATTTCAGGAGGTAGATTCGAATCGCCTTTAAAGCACATGAAAAGTCGCAAAACGTCGACAATGATGCCCTTGGCCAAAAAGGGCGTATGCGTTTTTTCCTGAATATATTCAGGAAAAAACGCATACGCCCTTTTTGGCCAACCAAGCAACCTGGAAAGGCAAATCAGCGCTACAAAGTAGTCTCGCTTCCCATCGGTCAAAAGGGCCATGCTGCAAAAAGTGTCAAAACCAGAAATGCAGGATAGGCCATGGAGAAATGGCAGCCTTGCTACGCTGAGGGGCGGGATGTAAATTGCCAACAGCCACTCTGGAGAAGTGTACGGTGTGTCCTGAAACATCTAAAACACACAGCTTAGGGAGCATAGGGCACGTCCACTCATGGGCGTATAAATTGGGAAAACTAAAAATCAGCAAGACACAGGCACCCCAAAGTTTAGGGCTGCTCTGTTGACAAGAACCTCCACTTCATGACACCTTAAATATCCCAGGAACGAGAAAAATGGATAAAGAAGTTGTGGTCCTTATGTACAATGGAATATCACGCAGACATGAAATCAATATCATAAGGCTAGAAGAAGCAAGATGAGTGGACTTAGGTACGATGATTCTACGTGAAATAAGTAACACAGAAAAGGACACTTATCATAAGCTATCACTTATAGAGGGAATGTAAAAACCGCTACACTTGAACTGAGTTACAAAACAGAATAGAGTCACACGTTTAGAAAACACACTATGGCTGCTTAACGGGAAAGGTGAGGTGGGGTGATGCATAAAACAAGGGTTTCAAATTCGCTCAGATACCGTGCCATACACCCAATATGTAATAGAAAAGACCGACTCATTGCTCAGTGAACTGGACTCAACACCCCCTATTCACCGCACAAGAATATATGTGACTAGTAAGAATCTTAAAACCTATGTATTGATATCTGTCTGGAAGTGAGTCAAGTGGGTGTAAAGCCGCATAAACACAGCCGTGAAAAGCAGCTAAACCCCATTATAAAAATAAATTACTTTTAAAAACCCGTAAAACAAAGACAGTGAAAGAGAGAGAAATTCTTACAAAATTCGTTCAGAGGCTGTGATGCAACCTGGATTGACCATATCTAGACCCACAGCTGGATGAGTCATAAGGGTGGACACACTTGGGGCTGAGAGGTTGGGTGAGGTTGGGTGAGCAAACACAGACCCTTTAAAGTAATACTGCGTGGTACCCATCCCATGGGTCCCAAATCTCCAGGTTCAAGGGCATCTTCCTACATCGAAAACATACATGAGAAACCCAGAAGATGGTACACCGTGTGATTTTGAAAGGTTTCTAAAACGCACCTCATTTCTCATCTCCTTGTGCTCGGGTTCGCCATTCCAGGTACTTTACTAGCAATCTCCCTACTTGGAGAATCAGCACCTTTAACCTCCTGTTCCCTACAGGTTGCAATTTGTCCTGAGGATGAACGGGAAGAGGGGCAACCAATGAGAGACTAGATCTAGGTGTTGGGACAGGCACAGGTCACTCTATTTTCCCATCAGGAAGAAGAATTAACCACAGGCTCAGCCTGCCGCCCAGAAGCAGAATAGGGCCTGAGGCAATCCCGCGCTCTTGCGGCCAGCTCCCAAAAAAGCGAGTTGCAAAATGGAGCCCAGGGACACTGCCTTTCACAAACCCGCAGAGTTATAAATGATAACTCTCGTCCACAAATATATTGAGGGAAGGCAATGAAGAGGATTTGAAAGCAAGGCAGAATTGCAGGAAACAGGTTTCAGGAGGTAGATTCGAATCGCCTTTAAAGCACATGAAAAGTCGCAAAACGTCGACAATGATGCCCTTGGCCAAAAAGGGCGTATGCGTTTTTTCCTGAATATATTCAGGAAAAAACGCATACGCCCTTTTTGGCCAACCAAGCAACCTGGAAAGGCAAATCAGCGCTACAAAGTAGTCTCGCTTCCCATCGGTCAAAAGGGCCATGCTGCAAAAAGTGTCAAAACCAGAAATGCAGGATAGGCCATGGAGAAATGGCAGCCTTGCTACGCTGAGGGGCGGGATGTAAATTGCCAACAGCCACTCTGGAGAAGTGTACGGTGTGTCCTGAAACATCTAAAACACACAGCTTAGGGAGCATAGGGCACGTCCACTCATGGGCGTATAAATTGGGAAAACTAAAAATCAGCAAGACACAGGCACCCCAAAGTTTAGGGCTGCTCTGTTGACAAGAACCTCCACTTCATGACACCTTAAATATCCCAGGAACGAGAAAAATGGATAAAGAAGTTGTGGTCCTTATGTACAATGGAATATCACGCAGACATGAAATCAATATCATAAGGCTAGAAGAAGCAAGATGAGTGGACTTAGGTACGATGATTCTACGTGAAATAAGTAACACAGAAAAGGACACTTATCATAAGCTATCACTTATAGAGGGAATGTAAAAACCGCTACACTTGAACTGAGTTACAAAACAGAACAGAGTCACACGTTTAGAAAACACACTATGGCTGCTTAACGGGAAAGGTGAGGTGGGGTGATGCATAAAACAAGGGTTTCAAATTCGCTCAGATACCGTGCCATACACCCAATATGTAATAGAAAAGACCGACTCATTGCTCAGTGAACTGGACTCAACACCCCCTATTCACCGCACAAGAATATATGTGACTAGTAAGAATCTTAAAACCTATGTATTGATATCTGTCTGGAAGTGAGTCAAGTGGGTGTAAAGCCGCATAAACACAGCCGTGAAAAGCAGCTAAACCCCATTATAAAAATAAATTACTTTTAAAAACCCGTAAAACAAAGACAGTGAAAGAGAGAGAAATTCTTACAAAATTCGTTCAGAGGCTGTGATGCAACCTGGATTGACCATATCTAGACCCACAGCTGGATGAGTCATAAGGGTGGACACACTTGGGGCTGAGAGGTTGGGTGAGGTTGGGTGAGCAAACACAGACCCTTTAAAGTAATACTGCGTGGTACCCATCCCATGGGTCCCAAATCTCCAGGTTCAAGGGCATCTTCCTACATCGAAAACATACATGAGAAACCCAGAAGATGGTACACCGTGTGATTTTGAAAGGTTTCTAAAACGCACCTCATTTCTCATCTCCTTGTGCTCGGGTTCGCCATTCCAGGTACTTTACTAGCAATCTCCCTACTTGGAGAATCAGCACCTTTAACCTCCTGTTCCCTACAGGTTGCAATTTGTCCTGAGGATGAACGGGAAGAGGGGCAACCAATGAGAGACTAGATCTAGGTGTTGGGACAGGCACAGGTCACTCTATTTTCCCATCAGGAAGAAGAATTAACCACAGGCTCAGCCTGCCGCCCAGAAGCAGAATAGGGCCTGAGGCAATCCCGCGCTCTTGCGGCCAGCTCCCAAAAAAGCGAGTTGCAAAATGGAGCCCAGGGACACTGCCTTTCACAAACCCGCAGAGTTATAAATGATAACTCTCGTCCACAAATATATTGAGGGAAGGCAATGAAGAGGAATTGAAAGCAAGGCAGAATTGCAGGAAACAGGTTTCAGGAGGTAGATTCGAATCGCCTTTAAAGCACATGAAAAGTCGCAAAACGTCGACAATGATGCCCTTGGCCAAAAAGGGCGTATGCGTTTTTTCCTGAATATATTCAGGAAAAAACGCATACGCCCTTTTTGGCCAACCAAGCAACCTGGAAAGGCAAATCAGCGCTACAAAGTAGTCTCGCTTCCCATTGGTCAAAAGGGCCATGCTGCAAAAAGTGTCAAAACCAGAAATGCAGGATAGGCCATGGAGAAATGGCAGCCTTGCTACGCTGAGGGGCGGGATGTAAATTGCCAACAGCCCCTCTGGAGAAGTGTACGGTGTGTCCTGAAACATCTAAAACACACAGCTTAGGGAGCATAGGGCACGTCCACTCATGGGCGTATAAATTGGGAAAACTAAAAATCAGCAAGACACAGGCACCCCAATGATTAGGGCTGCTCTGTTGACAAGAACCTCCACTTCATGACACCTTAAATATCCCAGGAAAGAAAAAAATGGATAAAGAAGTTGTGGTCCTTATGTAAAATGGAATATCACTCAGACATGAAATCAATGTCATAAGGCTAGTAGAAGCAAGATGAGTGGATTTAGGAACGACGATTCTAAGTGAAATAAGTCACACAGAAAAAGACACTTATCATAAGCTATCACTTATAGAGGGAATGTAAAAACCGCTACACTTGAACTGAATTACAAAACAGAACAGAGTCACACGTTTAGAAAACACACTATGGCTGCTTAACGGGAAAGGTGAGGTGGGGTGATGCATAAAACAAGGGTTTCAAATTCGCTCACATACCGTTCCATACACCCAATATGTAATAGACAAGACCTACTCCTTGCTCAGTGAACTGGACACAACACCCCCTATTCACCGCACAAGAATATATCTGACTAGTAAGAATCGTAAAACCTATGTATTGATATCTCTCTGGAAGTGAGTCAAGTGGGTGTAAAGCCGCATCAACACAGCCGTGAAAGGCCGCTAAACCCCATTATAAAAATAAATTACTTTTAAAAACCCGTAAAACAAAGACAGTGAAAGAGAGAGAAATTCTTCCAAAATTCGGTCAGGGGCTGTGATGCAACCTGGATTGACCATATCTAGACACACAGATGGATGAGACATAAGGGTGGACACTCTTGGGGCTGAGAGGTTGGGTGAGGTTGGGTGAGCAAACGCACAACCTTTAAAGTAATACTGCGTGGTACGCATCCCATGGGTCCCAAATCTCCAGGTTCAAGGGCATCTTCCTACATCGAAAACATACATGAGAAACCCAGAAGATGGTACACCGTGTGATTTTGAAAGGTTTCTAAAACGCACCTCATTTCTCATCTCCTTGTGCTCGGGTTCGCCATTCCAGGTACTTTACTAGCAATCTCCCTACTTGGAGAATCAGCACCTTTAACCTCCTGTTCCCTACAGGTTGCAATTTGTCCTGAGGATGAACGGGAAGAGGGGCAACCAATGAGAGACTAGATCTAGGTGTTGGGACAGGCACAGGTCACTCTATTTTCCCATCAGGAAGAAGAATTAACCACAGGCTCAGCCTGCCGCCCAGAAGCAGAATAGGGCCTGAGGCAATCCCGTGCTCTTGCGGCCAGCTCCCAAAAAAGCGAGTTGCAAAATGGAGCCCAGGGACATTGCCTTTCACAAACCCGCAGAGTTATAAATGATAACTCTCGTCCACAAATATATTGAGGGAAGGCAATGAAGAGGATTTGAAAGCAAGGCAGAATTGCAGGAAACAGGTTTCAGGAGGTAGATTCGAATCGCCTTTAAAGCACATGAAAAGTCGCAAAACGTCGACAATGATGCCCTTGGCCAAACAGGGCGTATGCGTTTTTTCCTGAATATATTCAGGAAAAAACGCATACGCCCTTTTTGGCCAACCAAGCAACCTGGAAAGGCAAATCAGCGCTACAAAGTAGTCTCGCTTCCCATCGGTCAAAAGGGCCATGCTGCAAAAAGTGTCAAAACCAGAAATGCAGGACAGGCCATGGAGAAATGGCAGCCTTGCTACGCTGATGGGCGGGATGTAAATTGCCAACAGCCACTCTGAAGAAGTGTACGGTGTGTCCTGAAACATCTAAAACACACAGCTTAGGGAGCATAGGGCACGTCCTCTCATGGGCGTATAAATTGGGAAAACTAAAAATCAGCAAGACACTGGCACCCCAAAGTTTAGGGCTGCTCTGTTCACAAGAACCTCCACTTCATGACACCTTAAATATCCCAGGAAAGAGAAAAATGGATAAAGAAGTTGTGGTCCTTATGTACAATGGAATATCACGCAGACATGAAATCAATATCATAAGGCTAGAAGAAGCAAGATGAGTGGACTTAGGTACGATGATTCTAAGTGAAATAAGTCACACAGAAAAAGACACTTATCATAAGCTATCACTTATAGAGGGAATGTAAAAACCGCTACACTTGAACTGAGTTACAAAACAGAACAGAGTCACACGTTTAGAAAACACACTATGGCTGCTTAACGGGAAAGGTGAGGTGGGGTGATGCATAAAACAAGGGTTTCAAATTCGCTCACATACCGTTCCATACACCCAATATGTAATAGAAAAGACCGACTCCTTGCTCCGTGAACTGGACTCAACACCCCCTATTCACCGCACAAGAATATATGTGACTAGTAAGAATCTTAAAACCTATGTATTGATATCTGTCTGGAAGTGAGTCAAGTGGGTGTAAAGCCGCATAAACACAGCCGTGAAAAGCAGCTAAACCCCATTATAAAAATAAATTACTTTTAAAAACCCGTAAAACAAAGACAGTGAAAGAGAGAGAAATTCTTACAAAATTCGTTCAGAGGCTGTGATGCAACCTGGATTGAACATATCTAGACACACAGCTGGATGAGACATAAGGGTGGACACACTTGGGGCTGAGAGGTTGGGTGAGGTTGGGTGAGCAAACACAGACCCTTTAAAGTAATACTGCGTGGTACCCATCCAATGGGTCCCAAATCTCCAGGTTCAAGGGCATCTTCCTACATCGAAAACATGCATGAGAAACCCAGAAGATGGTACACCGTGTGATTTTGAAAGGTTTCTAAAACGCACCTCATTTCTCATCTCCTTGTGCTCGGGTTCGCCATTCCAGGTACGTTACTAGCAATCTCCCTACTTGGAGAATCAGCACCTTTAACCTCCTGTTCCCTACAGGTTGCAATTTGTCCTGAGGATGAACGGGAAGAGGGGCAACCAATGAGAGACTAGATCTAGGTGTTGGGACAGGCACAGGTCACTCTATTTTCCCATCAGGAAGAAGAATTAACCACAGGCTCAGCCTGCCGCCCAGAAGCAGAATAGGGCCTGAGGCAATCCCGCGCTCTTACGGCCAGCTCCCAAAAAAGCGAGTTGAAAAATGGAGCCCAGGGACACTGCCATTCACAAACCCGCAGAGTTATAAATGATAACTCTCGTCCACAAATATATTGAGGGAAGGCAACGAAGAGGATTTGAAAGCAAGGCAGAATTGCAGGAAACAGGTTTCAGGAGGTAGATTCGAATCGCCTTTAAAGCACATGAAAAGTCGCAAAACGTCGACAATGATGCCCTTGGCCAAAAAGGGCGTATGCGTTTTTTCCTGAATATATTCAGGAAAAAACGCATACGCCCTTTTTGGCCAACCAAGCAACCTGGAAAGGCAAATCAGCGCTACAAAGTAGTCTCGCTTCCCATCGGTCAAAAGGGCCATGCTGCAAAAAGTGTCAAAACCAGAAATGCAGGATAGGCCATGGAGAAATGGCAGCCTTGCTACGCTGAGGGGCGGGATGTAAATTGCCAACAGCCCCTCTGGAGAAGTGTACGGTGTGTCCTGAAACATCTAAAACACACAGCTTAGGGAGCATAGGGCACGTCCACTCATGGGCGTATAAATTGGGAAAACTAAAAATCAGCAAGACACAGGCACCCCAATGATTAGGGCTGCTCTGTTGACAAGAACCTCCACTTCATGACACCTTAAATATCCCAGGAAAGAAAAAAATGGATAAAGAAGTTGTGGTCCTTATGTAAAATGGAATATCACTCAGACATGAAATCAATGTCATAAGGCTAGTAGAAGCAAGATGAGTGGATTTAGGAACGACGATTCTAAGTGAAATAAGTCACACAGAAAAAGACACTTATCATAAGCTATCACTTATAGAGGGAATGTAAAAACCGCTACACTTGAACTGAATTACAAAACAGAACAGAGTCACACGTTTAGAAAACACACTATGGCTGCTTAACGGGAAAGGTGAGGTGGGGTGATGCATAAAACAAGGGTTTCAAATTCGCTCACATACCGTTCCATACACCCAATATGTAATAGACAAGACCTACTCCTTGCTCAGTGAACTGGACACAACACCCCCTATTCACCGCACAAGAATATATCTGACTAGTAAGAATCGTAAAACCTATGTATTGATATCTCTCTGGAAGTGAGTCAAGTGGGTGTAAACCCACATCAACACAGCCGTGAAAGGCCGCTAAACCCCATTATAAAAATAAATTACTTTTAAAAACCCGTAAAACAAAGACAGTGAAAGAGAGAGAAATTCTTCCAAAATTCGGTTAGGGGCTGTGATGCAACCTGGATTGACCATATCTAGACCCACAGCTGGATGAGTCATAAGGGTGGACACACTTGGGGCTGAGAGGTTGGGTGAGGTTGGGTGAGCAAACACAGACCCTTTAAAGTAATACTGCGTGGTACCCATCCCATGGGTCCCAAATCTCCAGGTTCAAGGGCATCTTCCTACATCGAAAACATACATGAGAAACCCAGAAGATGGTACACCGTGTGATTTTGAAAGGTTTCTAAAACGCACCTCATTTCTCATCTCCTTGTGCTCGGGTTCGCCATTCCAGGTACTTTACTAGCAATCTCCCTACTTGGAGAATCAGCACCTTTAACCTCCTGTTCCCTACAGGTTGCAATTTGTCCTGAGGATGAACGGGAAGAGGGGCAACCAATGAGAGACTAGATCTAGGTGTTGGGACAGGCACAGGTCACTCTATTTTCCCATCAGGAAGAAGAATTAACCACAGGCTCAGCCTGCCGCCCAGAAGCAGAATAGGGCCTGAGGCAATCCCGCGCTCTTGCGGCCAGCTCCCAAAAAAGCGAGTTGCAAAATGGAGCCCAGGGACACTGCCATTCACAAACCCGCAGAGTTATAAATGATAACTCTCGTCCACAAATATATTGAGGGAAGGCAATGAAGAGGATTTGAAAGCAAGGCAGAATTGCAGGAAACAGGTTTCAGGAGGTAGATTCGAACCGCCTTTAAAGCACATGAAAAGTCGCAAAACGTCGACAATGATGCCCTTGGCCAAAAAGGGCGTATGCGTTTTTTCCTGAATATATTCAGGAAAAAACGCATACGCCCTTTTTGGCCAACCAAGCAACCTGGAAAGGCAAATCAGCGCTACAAAGTAGTCTCGCTTCCCATCGGTCAAAAGGGCCATGCTGCAAAAAGTGTCAAAACCAGAAATGCAGGATAGGCCATGGAGAAATGGCAGCCTTGCTACGCTGAGGGGCGGGATGTAAATTGCCAACAGCCACTCTGGAGAAGTGTACGGTGTGTCCTGAAACATCTAAAACACACAGCTTAGGGAGCATAGGGCACGTCCACTCATGGGCGTATAAATTGGGAAAACTAAAAATCAGCAAGACACAGGCACCCCAAAGTTTAGGGCTGCTCTGTTGACAAGAACCTCCACTTCATGACACCTTAAATATCCCAGGAACGAGAAAAATGGATAAAGAAGTTGTGGTCCTTATGTACAATGGAATATCACTCAGACATGAAATCAATATCATAAGGCTAGAAGAAGCAAGATGAGTGGACTTAGGTACGATGATTCTACGTGAAATAAGTAACACAGAAAAGGACACTTATCATAAGCTATCACTTATAGAGGGAATGTAAAAACCGCTACACTTGAACTGAGTTACAAAACAGAACAGAGTCACACGTTTAGAAAACACACTATGGCTGCTTAACGGGAAAGGTGAGGTGGGGTGATGCATAAAACAAGGGTTTCATATTCGCTCACATACCGTTCCATACACCCAATATGTAATAGAAAAGACCGACTCATTGCTCAGTGAACTGGACTCAACACCCCCTATTCACCGCACAAGAATATATGTGACTAGTAAGAATCTTAAAACCTATGTATTGATATCTGTCTGGAAGTGAGTCAAGTGGGTGTAAAGCCGCATAAACACAGCCGTGAAAAGCAGCTAAACCCCATTATAAAAATAAATTACTTTTAAAAACCCGTAAAACAAAGACAGTGAAAGAGAGAGAAATTCTTACAAAATTCGTTCAGAGGCTGTGATGCAACCTGGATTGACCATATCTAGACCCACAGCTGGATGAGTCATAAGGGTGGACACACTTGGGGCTTAGAGGTTGGGTGAGGTTGGGTGAGCAAACACAGACCCTTTAAAGTAATACTGCGTGGTACCCATCCCATGGGTCCCAAATCTCCAGGTTCAAGGGCATCTTCCTACATCGAAAACATACATGAGAAACCCAGAAGATGGTACACCGTGTGATTTTGAAAGGTTTCTAAAACGCACCTCATTTCTCATCTCCTTGTGCTCGGGTTCGCCATTCCAGGTACTTTACTAGCAATCTCCCTACTTGGAGAATCAGCACCTTTAACCTCCTGTTCCCTACAGGTTGCAATTTGTCCTGAGGATGAACGGGAAGAGGGGCAACCAATGAGAGACTAGATCTAGGTGTTGGGACAGGCACAGGTCACTCTATTTTCCCATCAGGAAGAAGAATTAACCACAGGCTCAGCCTGCCGCCCAGAAGCAGAATAGGGCCTGAGGCAATCCCGCGCTCTTGCGGCCAGCTCCCAAAAAAGCGAGTTGCAAAATGGAGCCCAGGGACACTGCCTTTCACAAACCCGCAGAGTTATAAATGATAACTCTCGTCCACAAATATATTGAGGGAAGGCAATGAAGAGGATTTGAAAGCAAGGCAGAATTGCAGGAAACAGATTTCAGGAGGTAGATTCGAATCGCCTTTAAAGCACATGAAAAGTCGCAAAACGTCGACAATGATGCCCTTGGCCAAAAAGGGCGTATGCGTTTTTTCCTGAATATATTCAGGAAAAAACGCATACGCCCTTTTTGGCCAACCAAGCAACCTGGAAAGGCAAATCAGCGCTACAAAGTAGTCTCGCTTCCCATCGGTCAAAAGGGCCATGCTGCAAAAAGTGTCAAAACCAGAAATGCAGGATAGGCCATGGAGAAATGGCAGCCTTGCTACGCTGAGGGGCGGGATGTAAATTGCCAACAGCCACTCTGGAGAAGTGTACGGTGTGTCCTGAAACATCTAAAACACACAGCTTAGGGAGCATAGGGCACGTCCACTCATGGGCGTATAAATTGGGAAAACTAAAAATCAGCAAGACACAGGCACCCCAAAGTTTAGGGCTGCTCTGTTGACAAGAACCTCCACTTCATGACACCTTAAATATCCCAGGAACGAGAAAAATGGATAAAGAAGTTGTGGTCCTTATGTACAATGGAATATCACGCAGACATGAAATCAATATCATAAGGCTAGAAGAAGCAAGATGAGTGGACTTAGGTACGATGATTCTACGTGAAATAAGTAACACAGAAAAGGACACTTATCATAAGCTATCACTTATAGAGGGAATGTAAAAACCGCTACACTTGAACTGAGTTACAAAACAGAATAGAGTCACACGTTTAGAAAACACACTATGGCTGCTTAACGGGAAAGGTGAGGTGGGGTGATGCATAAAACAAGGGTTTCAAATTCGCTCAGATACCGTGCCATACACCCAATATGTAATAGAAAAGACCGACTCATTGCTCAGTGAACTGGACTCAACACCCCCTATTCACCGCACAAGAATATATGTGACTAGTAAGAATCTTAAAACCTATGTATTGATATCTGTCTGGAAGTGAGTCAAGTGGGTGTAAAGCCGCATAAACACAGCCGTGAAAAGCAGCTAAACCCCATTATAAAAATAAATTACTTTTAAAAACCCGTAAAACAAAGACAGTGAAAGAGAGAGAAATTCTTACAAAATTCGTTCAGAGGCTGTGATGCAACCTGGATTGACCATATCTAGACCCACAGCTGGATGAGTCATAAGGGTGGACACACTTGGGGCTGAGAGGTTGGGTGAGGTTGGGTGAGCAAACACAGACCCTTTAAAGTAATACTGCGTGGTACCCATCCCATGGGTCCCAAATCTCCAGGTTCAAGGGCATCTTCCTACATCGAAAACATACATGAGAAACCCAGAAGATGGTACACCGTGTGATTTTGAAAGGTTTCTAAAACGCACCTCATTTCTCATCTCCTTGTGCTCGGGTTCGCCATTCCAGGTACTTTACTAGCAATCTCCCTACTTGGAGAATCAGCACCTTTAACCTCCTGTTCCCTACAGGTTGCAATTTGTCCTGAGGATGAACGGGAAGAGGGGCAACCAATGAGAGACTAGATCTAGGTGTTGGGACAGGCACAGGTCACTCTATTTTCCCATCAGGAAGAAGAATTAACCACAGGCTCAGCCTGCCGCCCAGAAGCAGAATAGGGCCTGAGGCAATCCCGCGCTCTTGCGGCCAGCTCCCAAAAAAGCGAGTTGCAAAATGGAGCCCAGGGACACTGCCTTTCACAAACCCGCAGAGTTATAAATGATAACTCTCGTCCACAAATATATTGAGGGAAGGCAATGAAGAGGATTTGAAAGCAAGGCAGAATTGCAGGAAACAGGTTTCAGGAGGTAGATTCGAATCGCCTTTAAAGCACATGAAAAGTCGCAAAACGTCGACAATGATGCCCTTGGCCAAAAAGGGCGTATGCGTTTTTTCCTGAATATATTCAGGAAAAAACGCATACGCCCTTTTTGGCCAACCAAGCAACCTGGAAAGGCAAATCAGCGCTACAAAGTAGTCTCGCTTCCCATCGGTCAAAAGGGCCATGCTGCAAAAAGTGTCAAAACCAGAAATGCAGGATAGGCCATGGAGAAATGGCAGCCTTGCTACGCTGAGGGGCGGGATGTAAATTGCCAACAGCCACTCTGGAGAAGTGTACGGTGTGTCCTGAAACATCTAAAACACACAGCTTAGGGAGCATAGGGCACGTCCACTCATGGGCGTATAAATTGGGAAAACTAAAAATCAGCAAGACACAGGCACCCCAAAGTTTAGGGCTGCTCTGTTGACAAGAACCTCCACTTCATGACACCTTAAATATCCCAGGAACGAGAAAAATGGATAAAGAAGTTGTGGTCCTTATGTACAATGGAATATCACGCAGACATGAAATCAATATCATAAGGCTAGAAGAAGCAAGATGAGTGGACTTAGGTACGATGATTCTACGTGAAATAAGTAACACAGAAAAGGACACTTATCATAAGCTATCACTTATAGAGGGAATGTAAAAACCGCTACACTTGAACTGAGTTACAAAACAGAACAGAGTCACACGTTTAGAAAACACACTATGGCTGCTTAACGGGAAAGGTGAGGTGGGGTGATGCATAAAACAAGGGTTTCAAATTCGCTCAGATACCGTGCCATACACCCAATATGTAATAGAAAAGACCGACTCATTGCTCAGTGAACTGGACTCAACACCCCCTATTCACCGCACAAGAATATATGTGACTAGTAAGAATCTTAAAACCTATGTATTGATATCTGTCTGGAAGTGAGTCAAGTGGGTGTAAAGCCGCATAAACACAGCCGTGAAAAGCAGCTAAACCCCATTATAAAAATAAATTACTTTTAAAAACCCGTAAAACAAAGACAGTGAAAGAGAGAGAAATTCTTACAAAATTCGTTCAGAGGCTGTGATGCAACCTGGATTGACCATATCTAGACCCACAGCTGGATGAGTCATAAGGGTGGACACACTTGGGGCTGAGAGGTTGGGTGAGGTTGGGTGAGCAAACACAGACCCTTTAAAGTAATACTGCGTGGTACCCATCCCATGGGTCCCAAATCTCCAGGTTCAAGGGCATCTTCCTACATCGAAAACATACATGAGAAACCCAGAAGATGGTACACCGTGTGATTTTGAAAGGTTTCTAAAACGCACCTCATTTCTCATCTCCTTGTGCTCGGGTTCGCCATTCCAGGTACTTTACTAGCAATCTCCCTACTTGGAGAATCAGCACCTTTAACCTCCTGTTCCCTACAGGTTGCAATTTGTCCTGAGGATGAACGGGAAGAGGGGCAACCAATGAGAGACTAGATCTAGGTGTTGGGACAGGCACAGGTCACTCTATTTTCCCATCAGGAAGAAGAATTAACCACAGGCTCAGCCTGCCGCCCAGAAGCAGAATAGGGCCTGAGGCAATCCCGCGCTCTTGCGGCCAGCTCCCAAAAAAGCGAGTTGCAAAATGGAGCCCAGGGACACTGCCTTTCACAAACCCGCAGAGTTATAAATGATAACTCTCGTCCACAAATATATTGAGGGAAGGCAATGAAGAGGATTTGAAAGCAAGGCAGAATTGCAGGAAACAGGTTTCAGGAGGTAGATTCGAATCGCCTTTAAAGCACATGAAAAGTCGCAAAACGTCGACAATGATGCCCTTGGCCAAAAAGGGCGTATGCGTTTTTTCCTGAATATATTCAGGAAAAAACGCATACGCCCTTTTTGGCCAACCAAGCAACCTGGAAAGGCAAATCAGCGCTACAAAGTAGTCTCGCTTCCCATCGGTCAAAAGGGCCATGCTGCAAAAAGTGTCAAAACCAGAAATGCAGGATAGGCCATGGAGAAATGGCAGCCTTGCTACGCTGAGGGGCGGGATGTAAATTGCCAACAGCCACTCTGGAGAAGTGTACGGTGTGTCCTGAAACATCTAAAACACACAGCTTAGGGAGCATAGGGCACGTCCACTCATGGGCGTATAAATTGGGAAAACTAAAAATCAGCAAGACACAGGCACCCCAAAGTTTAGGGCTGCTCTGTTGACAAGAACCTCCACTTCATGACACCTTAAATATCCCAGGAAAGAGAAAAATGGATAAAGAAGTTGTAGTCCTTATGTACAATGGAATATCACGCAGACATGAAATCAATATCATAAGGCTAGAAGAAGCAAGATGAGTGGACTTAGGTACGATGATTCTACGTGAAATAAGTAACACAGAAAAGGACACTTATCATAAGCTATCACTTATAGAGGGAATGTAAAAACCGCTACACTTGAACTGAGTTACAAAACAGAACAGAGTCACACGTTTAGAAAACACACTATGGCTGCTTAACGGGAAAGGTGAGGTGGGGTGATGCATAAAACAAGGGTTTCAAATTCGCTCAGATACCGTGCCATACACCCAATATGTAATAGAAAAGACCGACTCATTGCTCAGTGAACTGGACTCAACACCCCCTATTCACCGCACAAGAATATATGTGACTAGTAAGAATCTTAAAACCTATGTATTGATATCTGTCTGGAAGTGAGTCAAGTGGGTGTAAAGCCGCATAAACACAGCCGTGAAAAGCAGCTAAACCCCATTATAAAAATAAATTACTTTTAAAAACCCGTAAAACAAAGACAGTGAAAGAGAGAGAAATTCTTAAAAAATTCGTTCAGAGGCTGTGATGCAACCTGGATTGACCATATCTAGACCCACAGCTGGATGAGTCATAAGGGTGGACACACTTGGGGCTTAGAGGTTGGGTGAGGTTGGGTGAGCAAACACAGACCCTTTAAAGTAATACTGCGTGGTACCCATCCCATGGGTCCCAAATCTCCAGGTTCAAGGGCATCTTCCTACATCGAAAACATACATGAGAAACCCAGAAGATGGTACACCGTGTGATTTTGAAAGGTTTCTAAAACGCACCTCATTTCTCATCTCCTTGTGCTCGGGTTCGCCATTCCAGGTACTTTACTAGCAATCTCCCTACTTGGAGAATCAGCACCTTTAACCTCCTGTTCCCTACAGGTTGCAATTTGTCCTGAGGATGAACGGGAAGAGGGGCAAACAATGAGAGACTAGATCTAGGTGTTGGGACAGGCACAGGTCACTCTATTTTCCCATCAGGAAGAAGAATTAACCACAGGCTCAGCCTGCCGCCCAGAAGCAGAATAGGGCCTGAGGCAATCCCGCGCTCTTGCGGCCAGCTCCCAAAAAAGCGAGTTGCAAAATGGAGCCCAGGGACACTGCCTTTCACAAACCCGCAGAGTTATAAATGATAACTCTCGTCCACAAATATATTGAGGGAAGGCAATGAAGAGGATTTGAAAGCAAGGCAGAATTGCAGGAAACAGGTTTCAGGAGGTAGATTCGAATCGCCTTTAAAGCACATGAAAAGTCGCAAAACGTCGACAATGATGCCCTTGGCCAAAAAGGGCGTATGCGTTTTTTCCTGAATATATTCAGGAAAAAACGCATACGCCCTTTTTGGCCAACCAAGCAACCTGGAAAGGCAAATCAGCGCTACAAAGTAGTCTCGCTTCCCATCGGTCAAAAGGGCCATGCTGCAAAAAGTGTCAAAACCAGAAATGCAGGATAGGCCATGGAGAAATGGCAGCCTTGCTACGCTGAGGGGCGGGATGTAAATTGCCAACAGCCACTCTGGAGAAGTGTACGGTGTGTCCTGAAACATCTAAAACACACAGCTTAGGGAGCATAGGGCACGTCCACTCATGGGCGTATAAATTGGGAAAACTAAAAATCAGCAAGACACAGGCACCCCAAAGTTTAGGGCTGCTCTGTTGACAAGAACCTCTACTTCATGACACCTTAAATATCCCAGGAAAGAGAAAAATGGATAAAGAAGTTGTGGTCCTTATGTACAATGGAATATCACGCAGACATGAAATCAATATCATAAGGCTAGAAGAAGCAAGATGAGTGGACTTAGGTACGATGATTCTAAGTGAAATAAGTAACACAGAAAAAGACACTTATCATAAGCTATCACTTATAGAGGGAATGTAAAAACCGCTACACTTGAACTGAGTTACAAAACAGAACAGAGTCACACGTTTAGAAAACACACTATAGCTGCTTAACGGGAAAGGTGAGGTGGGGTGATGCATAAAACAAGGGTTTCAAATTCGCTCAGATAACGTTCCATACACCCAATATGTAATAGATATGACCTACTGCTTGCTCAGTGAACTGGACTCAACACCCCCTATTCACCGCACAAGAATATATGTGACTAGTAAGAATCTTAAAACCTATGTATTGATATCTGTCTGGAAGTGAGTCAAGTGGGTGTAAAGCCGCATAAACACAGCCGTGAAAAGCAGCTAAACCCCATTATAAAAATAAATTACTTTTAAAAACCCGTAAAACAAAGACAGTGAAAGAGAGAGAAATTCTTAAAAAATTCGTTCAGAGGCTGTGATGCAACCTGGATTGACCATATCTAGACCCACAGCTGGATGAGTCATAAGGGTGGACACACTTGGGGCTTAGAGGTTGGGTGAGGTTGGGTGAGCAAACACAGACCCTTTAAAGTAATACTGCGTGGTACCCATCCCATGGGTCCCAAATCTCCAGGTTCAAGGGCATCTTCCTACATCGAAAACATACATGAGAAACCCAGAAGATGGTACACCGTGTGATTTTGAAAGGTTTCTAAAACGCACCTCATTTCTCATCTCCTTGTGCTCGGGTTCGCCATTCCAGGTACTTTACTAGCAATCTCCCTACTTGGAGAATCAGCACCTTTAACCTCCTGTTCCCTACAGGTTGCAATTTGTCCTGAGGATGAACGGGAAGAGGGGCAAACAATGAGAGACTAGATCTAGGTGTTGGGACAGGCACAGGTCACTCTATTTTCCCATCAGGAAGAAGAATTAACCACAGGCTCAGCCTGCCGCCCAGAAGCAGAATAGGGCCTGAGGCAATCCCGCGCTCTTGCGGCCAGCTCCCAAAAAAGCGAGTTGCAAAATGGAGCCCAGGGACACTGCCTTTCACAAACCCGCAGAGTTATAAATGATAACTCTCGTCCACAAATATATTGAGGGAAGGCAATGAAGAGGATTTGAAAGCAAGGCAGAATTGCAGGAAACAGGTTTCAGGAGGTAGATTCGAATCGCCTTTAAAGCACATGAAAAGTCGCAAAACGTCGACAATGATGCCCTTGGCCAAAAAGGGCGTATGCGTTTTTTCCTGAATATATTCAGGAAAAAACGCATACGCCCTTTTTGGCCAACCAAGCAACCTGGAAAGGCAAATCAGCGCTACAAAGTAGTCTCGCTTCCCATCGGTCAAAAGGGCCATGCTGCAAAAAGTGTCAAAACCAGAAATGCAGGATAGGCCATGGAGAAATGGCAGCCTTGCTACGCTGAGGGGCGGGATGTAAATTGCCAACAGCCACTCTGGAGAAGTGTACGGTGTGTCCTGAAACATCTAAAACACACAGCTTAGGGAGCATAGGGCACGTCCACTCATGGGCGTATAAATTGGGAAAACTAAAAATCAGCAAGACACAGGCACCCCAAAGTTTAGGGCTGCTCTGTTGACAAGAACCTCTACTTCATGACACCTTAAATATCCCAGGAAAGAGAAAAATGGATAAAGAAGTTGTGGTCCTTATGTACAATGGAATATCACGCAGACATGAAATCAATATCATAAGGCTAGAAGAAGCAAGATGAGTGGACTTAGGTACGATGATTCTAAGTGAAATAAGTAACACAGAAAAAGACACTTATCATAAGCTATCACTTATAGAGGGAATGTAAAAACCGCTACACTTGAACTGAGTTACAAAACAGAACAGAGTCACACGTTTAGAAAACACACTATGGCTGCTTAACGGGAAAGGTGAGGTGGGGTGATGCATAAAACAAGGGTTTCAAATTCGCTCAGATACCGTGCCATACACCCAATATGTAATAGAAAAGACCGACTCATTGCTCAGTGAACTGGACTCAACACCCCCTATTCACCGCACAAGAATATATGTGACTAGTAAGAATCTTAAAACCTATGTATTGATATCTGTCTGGAAGTGAGTCAAGTGGGTGTAAAGCCGCATAAACACAGCCGTGAAAAGCAGCTAAACCCCATTATAAAAATAAATTACTTTTAAAAACCCGTAAAACAAAGACAGTGAAAGAGAGAGAAATTCTTACAAAATTCGTTCAGAGGCTGTGATGCAACCTGGATTGACCATATCTAGACCCACAGCTGGATGAGTCATAAGGGTGGACACACTTGGGGCTGAGAGGTTGGGTGAGGTTGGGTGAGCAAACACAGACCCTTTAAAGTAATACTGCGTGGTACCCATCCCATGGGTCCCAAATCTCCAGGTTCAAGGGCATCTTCCTACATCGAAAACATGCATGAGAAACCCAGAAGATGGTACACCGTGTGATTTTGAAAGGTTTCTAAAACGCACCTCATTTCTCATCTCCTTGTGCTCGGGTTCGCCATTCCAGGTACTTTACTAGCAATCTCCCTACTTGGAGAATCAGCACCTTTAACCTCCTGTTCCCTACAGGTTGCAATTTGTCCTGAGGATGAACGGGAAGAGGGGCAACCAATGAGAGACTAGATCTAGGTGTTGGGACAGGCACAGGTCACTCTATTTTCCCATCAGGAAGAAGAATTAACCACAGGCTCAGCCTGCCGCCCAGAAGCAGAATAGGGCCTGAGGCAATCCCGCGCTCTTACGGCCATCTCCCAAAAAAGCGAGTTGAAAAATGGAGCCCAGGGACACTGCCATTCACAAACCCGCAGAGTTATAAATGATAACTCTCGTCCACAAATATATTGAGGGAAGGCAACGAAGAGGATTTGAAAGCAAGGCAGCATTGCAGGAAACAGGTTTCAGGAGGTAGATTCGAATCGCCTTTAAAGCACATGAAAAGTCGCAAAACGTCGACAATGATGCCCTTGGCCAAAAAGGGCGTATGCGTTTTTTCCTGAATATATTCAGGAAAAAACGCATACGCCCTTTTTGGCCAACCAAGCAACCTGGAAAGGGAAATCAGCGCTACAAAGTAGTCTCGCTTCCCATCGGTCAAAAGGGCCATGCTGCAAAAAGTGTCAAAACCAGAAATGCAGGATAGGCCATGGAGAAATGGCAGCCTTGCTACGCTGAGGGGCGGGATGTAAATTGCCAACAGCCACTCTGGAGAAGTGTACGGTGTGTCCTGAAACATCTAAAACACACAGCTTAGGGAGCATAGGGCACGTCCACTCATGGGCGTATAAATTGGGAAAACTAAAAATCAGCAAGACACAGGCACCCCAAAGTTTAGGGCTGCTCTGTTAACAAGAACCTCCACTTCATGACACCTTAAATATCCCAGGAAAGAGAAAAATGGATAAAGAAGTTGTGGTCCTTATGTACAATGGAATATGACGCAGACATGAAATCAATATCATAAGGCTAGAAGAAGCAAGATGAGTGGACTTAGGTACGATGATTCTAAGTGAAATAAGTCACACAGAAAAAGACACATATCATAAGCTATCACTTATAGAGGGAATGTAAAAACCGCTACACTTGAACTGAGTTACAAAACAGAACAGAGTCACACGTTTAGAAAACACACTATGGCTGCTTAACGGGAAAGGTGAGGTGGGGTGATGCATAAAACAAGGGTTTCAAATTCGCTCAGATACCGTTCCATACACCCAATATGTAATAGAAAAGACCGACTCATTGCTCAGTGAACTGGACTCAACACCCCCTATTCACCGCACAAGAATATATGTGACTAGTAAGAATCTTAAAACCTATGTATTGATATCTGTCTGGAAGTGAGTCAAGTGGGTGTAAAGCCGCATAAACACAGCCGTGAAAAGCAGCTAAACCCCATTATAAAAATAAATTACTTTTAAAAACCCGTAAAACAAAGACAGTGAAAGAGAGAGAAATTCTTACAAAATTCGTTCAGAGGCTGTGATGCAACCTGGATTGACCATATCTAGACCCACAGCTGGATGAGTCATAAGGGTGGACACACTTGGGGCTGAGAGGTTGGGTGAGGTTGGGTGAGCAAACACAGACCCTTTAAAGTAATACTGCGTGGTACCCATCCCATGGGTCCCAAATCTCCAGGTTCAAGGGCATCTTCCTACATCGAAAACATGCATGAGAAACCCAGAAGATGGTACACCGTGTGATTTTGAAAGGTTTCTAAAACGCACCTCATTTCTCATCTCCTTGTGCTCGGGTTCGCCATTCCAGGTACTTTACTAGCAATCTCCCTACTTGGAGAATCAGCACCTTTAACCTCCTGTTCCCTACAGGTTGCAATTTGTCCTGAGGATGAACGGGAAGAGGGGCAACCAATGAGAGACTAGATCTAGGTGTTGGGACAGGCACAGGTCACTCTATTTTCCCATCAGGAAGAAGAATTAACCACAGGCTCAGCCTGCCGCCCAGAAGCAGAATAGGGCCTGAGGCAATCCCGCGCTCTTACGGCCATCTCCCAAAAAAGCGAGTTGAAAAATGGAGCCCAGGGACACTGCCATTCACAAACCCGCAGAGTTATAAATGATAACTCTCGTCCACAAATATATTGAGGGAAGGCAACGAAGAGGATTTGAAAGCAAGGCAGCATTGCAGGAAACAGGTTTCAGGAGGTAGATTCGAATCGCCTTTAAAGCACATGAAAAGTCGCAAAACGTCGACAATGATGCCCTTGGCCAAAAAGGGCGTATGCGTTTTTTCCTGAATATATTCAGGAAAAAACGCATACGCCCTTTTTGGCCAACCAAGCAACCTGGAAAGGGAAATCAGCGCTACAAAGTAGTCTCGCTTCCCATCGGTCAAAAGGGCCATGCTGCAAAAAGTGTCAAAACCAGAAATGCAGGATAGGCCATGGAGAAATGGCAGCCTTGCTACGCTGAGGGGCGGGATGTAAATTGCCAACAGCCACTATGGAGAAGTGTACGGTGTGTCCTGAAACATCTAAAACACACAGCTTAGGGAGCATAGGGCACGTCCACTCATGGGCGTATAAATTGGGAAAACTAAAAATCAGCAAGACACAGGCACCCCAAAGTTTAGGGCTGCTCTGTTAACAAGAACCTCCACTTCATGACACCTTAAATATCCCAGGAAAGAGAAAAATGGATAAAGAAGTTGTGGTCCTTATGTACAATGGAATATCACGCAGACATGAAATCAATATCATAAGGCTAGAAGAAGCAAGATGAGTGGACTTAGGTACGATGATTCTAAGTGAAATAAGTCACACAGAAAAAGACACATATCATAAGCTATCACTTATAGAGGGAATGTAAAAACCGCTACACTTGAACTGAGTTACAAAACAGAACAGAGTCACACGTTTAGAAAACACACTATGGCTGCTTAACGGGAAAGGTGAGGTGGGGTGATGCATAAAACAAGGGTTTCAAATTCGCTCAGATACCGTTCCATACACCCAATATGTAATAGAAAAGACCGACTCATTGCTCAGTGAACTGGACTCAACACCCCCTATTCACCGCACAAGAATATATGTGACTAGTAAGAATCTTAAAACCTATGTATTGATATCTGTCTGGAAGTGAGTCAAGTGGGTGTAAAGCCGCATAAACACAGCCGTGAAAAGCAGCTAAACCCCATTATAAAAATAAATTACTTTTAAAAACCCGTAAAACAAAGACAGTGAAAGAGAGAGAAATTCTTACAAAATTCGTTCAGAGGCTGTGATGCAACCTGGATTGACCATATCTAGACCCACAGCTGGATGAGTCATAAGGGTGGACACACTTGGGGCTGAGAGGTTGGGTGAGGTTGGGTGAGCAAACACAGACCCTTTAAAGTAATACTGCGTGGTACCCATCCCATGGGTCCCAAATCTCCAGGTTCAAGGGCATCTTCCTACATCGAAAACATACATGAGAAACCCAGAAGATGGTACACCGTGTGATTTTGAAAGGTTTCTAAAACGCACCTCATTTCTCATCTCCTTGTGCTCGGGTTCGCCATTCCAGGTACTTTACTAGCAATCTCCCTACTTGGAGAATCAGCACCTTTAACCTCCTGTTCCCTACAGGTTGCAATTTGTCCTGAGGCTGAACGGGAAGAGGGGCAACCAATGAGAGACTAGATCTAGGTGTTGGGACAGGCACAGGTCACTCTATTTTCCCATCAGGAAGAAGAATTAACCACAGGCTCAGCCTGCCGCCCAGAAGCAGAATAGGGCCTGAGGCAATCCCGCGCTCTTGCGGCCAGCTCCCAAAAAAGCGAGTTGCAAAATGGAGCCCAGGGACACTGCCTTTCACAAACCCGCAGTTATAAATGATAACTCTCGTCCACAAATATATTGAGGGAAGGCAATGAAGAGGATTTGAAAGCAAGGCAGAATTGCAGGAAACAGGTTTCAGGAGGTAGATTCGAATCGCCTTTAAAGCACATGAAAAGTCGCAAAACGTCGACAATGATGCCCTTGGCCAAAAAGGGCGTATGCGTTTTTTCCTGAATATATTCAGGAAAAAACGCATACGCCCTTTTTGGCCAACCAAGCAACCTGGAAAGGCAAATCAGCGCTACAAAGTAGTCTCGCTTCCCATCGGTCAAAAGGGCCATGCTGCAAAAAGTGTCAAAACCAGAAATGCAGGACAGGCCATGGAGAAATGGCAGCCTTGCTACGCTGATGGGCGGGATGTAAATTGCCAACAGCCACTCTGAAGAAGTGTACGGTGTGTCCTGAAACATCTAAAACACACAGCTTAGGGAGCATAGGGCACGTCCACTCATGGGCGTATAAATTGGGAAAACTAAAAATCAGCAAGACACAGGCACCCCAAAGTTTAGGGCTGCTCTGTTGACAAGAACCTCCACTTCATGACACCTTAAATATCCCAGGAAAGAGAAAAATGGATAAAGAAGTTGTGGTCCTTATGTACAATGGAATATCACGCAGACATGAAATCAATATCATAAGGCTAGAAGAAGCAAGATGAGTGGACTTAGGTACGATGATTCTAAGTGAAATAAGTAACACAGAAAAAGACACTTATCATAAGCTATCACTTATAGAGGGAATGTAAAAACCGCTACACTTGAACTGAGTTACAAAACAGAACAGAGTCACACGTTTAGAAAACACACTATGGCTGCTTAACGGGAAAGGTGAGGTGGGGTGATGCATAAAACAAGGGTTTCAAATTCGCTCAGATACCGTTCCATACACCCAATATGTAATAGAAAAGACCGACTCATTGCTCAGTGAACTGGACTCAACACCCCCTATTCACCGCACAAGAATATATGTGACTAGTAAGAATCTTAAAACCTATGTATTGATATCTGTCTGGAAGTGAGTCAAGTGGGTGTAAAGCCGCATAAACACAGCCGTGAAAAGCAGCTAAACCCCATTATAAAAATAAATTACTTTTAAAAACCCGTAAAACAAAGACAGTGAAAGAGAGAGAAATTCTTACAAAATTCGTTCAGAGGCTGTGATGCAACCTGGATTGACCATATCTAGACCCACAGCTGGATGAGTCATAAGGGTGGACACACTTGGGGCTGAGAGGTTGGGTGAGGTTGGGTGAGCAAACACAGACCCTTTAAAGTAATACTGCGTGGTACCCATCCCATGGGTCCCAAATCTCCAGGTTCAAGGGCATCTTCCTACATCGAAAACATACATGAGAAACCCAGAAGATGGTACACCGTGTGATTTTGAAAGGTTTCTAAAACGCACCTCATTTCTCATCTCCTTGTGCTCGGGTTCGCCATTCCAGGTACTTTACTAGCAATCTCCCTACTTGGAGAATCAGCACCTTTAACCTCCTGTTCCCTACAGGTTGCAATTTGTCCTGAGGCTGAACGGGAAGAGGGGCAACCAATGAGAGACTAGATCTAGGTGTTGGGACAGGCACAGGTCACTCTATTTTCCCATCAGGAAGAAGAATTAACCACAGGCTCAGCCTGCCGCCCAGAAGCAGAATAGGGCCTGAGGCAATCCCGCGCTCTTGCGGCCAGCTCCCAAAAAAGCGAGTTGCAAAATGGAGCCCAGGGACACTGCCTTTCACAAACCCGCAGTTATAAATGATAACTCTCGTCCACAAATATATTGAGGGAAGGCAATGAAGAGGATTTGAAAGCAAGGCAGAATTGCAGGAAACAGGTTTCAGGAGGTAGATTCGAATCGCCTTTAAAGCACATGAAAAGTCGCAAAACGTCGACAATGATGCCCTTGGCCAAAAAGGGCGTATGCGTTTTTTCCTGAATATATTCAGGAAAAAACGCATACGCCCTTTTTGGCCAACCAAGCAACCTGGAAAGGCAAATCAGCGCTACAAAGTAGTCTCGCTTCCCATCGGTCAAAAGGGCCATGCTGCAAAAAGTGTCAAAACCAGAAATGCAGGACAGGCCATGGAGAAATGGCAGCCTTGCTACGCTGATGGGCGGGATGTAAATTGCCAACAGCCACTCTGAAGAAGTGTACGGTGTGTCCTGAAACATCTAAAACACACAGCTTAGGGAGCATAGGGCACGTCCACTCATGGGCGTATAAATTGGGAAAACTAAAAATCAGCAAGACACAGGCACCCCAAAGTTTAGGGCTGCTCTGTTGACAAGAACCTCCACTTCATGACACCTTAAATATCCCAGGAAAGAGAAAAATGGATAAAGAAGTTGTGGTCCTTATGTACAATGGAATATCACGCAGACATGAAATCAATATCATAAGGCTAGAAGAAGCAAGATGAGTGGACTTAGGTACGATGATTCTAAGTGAAATAAGTAACACAGAAAAAGACACTTATCATAAGCTATCACTTATAGAGGGAATGTAAAAACCGCTACACTTGAACTGAGTTACAAAACAGAACAGAGTCACACGTTTAGAAAACACACTATGGCTGCTTAACGGGAAAGGTGAGGTGGGGTGATGCATAAAACAAGGGTTTCAAATTCGCTCAGATACCGTTCCATACACCCAATATGTAATAGAAAAGACCGACTCATTGCTCAGTGAACTGGACTCAACACCCCCTATTCACCGCACAAGAATATATGTGACTAGTAAGAATCTTAAAACCTATGTATTGATATCTGTCTGGAAGTGAGTCAAGTGGGTGTAAAGCCGCATAAACACAGCCGTGAAAAGCAGCTAAACCCCATTATAAAAATAAATTACTTTTAAAAACCCGTAAAACAAAGACAGTGAAAGAGAGAGAAATTCTTACAAAACTCGTTCAGAGGCTGTGATGCAACCTGGATTGACCATATCTAGACCCACAGCTGGATGAGACATAAGGGTGGACACACTTGGGGCTGAGAGGTTGGGTGAGGTTGGGTGAGCAAACACAGACCCTTTAAAGTAATACTGCGTGGTACCCATCCCATGGGTCCCAAATCTCCAGGTTCAAGGGCATCTTCCTACATCGAAAACATGCATGAGAAACCCAGAAGATGGTACACCGTGTGATTTTGAAAGGTTTCTAAAACGCACCTCATTTCTCATCTCCTTGTGCTCGGGTTCGCCATTCCAAGTACGTTACTAGCAATCTCCCTACTTGGAGAATCAGCACCTTTAACCTCCTGTTCCCTACAGGTTGCAATTTGTCCTGAGGATGAACGGGAAGAGGGGCAACCAATGAGAGACTAGATCTAGGTGTTGGGACAGGCACAGGTCACTCTATTTTCCCATCAGGAAGAAGAATTAACCACAGGCTCAGCCTGCCGCCCAGAATCAGAATAGGGCCTGAGGCAATCCCGCGCTCTTACGGCCAGCTCCCAAAAAAGCGAGTTGAAAAATGGAGCCCAGGGACACTGCCATTCACAAACCCGCAGAGTTATAAATGATAACTCTCGTCCACAAATATATTGAGGGAAGGCAACGAAGAGGATTTGAAAGCAAGGCAGAATTGCAGGAAACAGGTTTCAGGAGGTAGATTCGAATCGCCTTTAAAGCACATGAAAAGTCGCAAAACGTCGACAATGATGCCCTTGGCCAAAAAGGGCGTATGCGTTTTTTCCTGAATATATTCAGGAAGAAACGCATACGCCCTTTTTGGCCAACCAAGCAACCTGGAAAGGCAAATCAGTGCTACAAAGTAGTCTCGCTTCCCATCGGTCAAAAGGGCCATGCTGAAAAAAGTGTCAAAACCAGAAATGCAGGATAGGCCATGGAGAAATGGCAGCCTTGCTACGCTGATGGGCGGGATGTAAATTGCCAACAGCCACTCTGAAGAAGTGTACGGTGTGTCCTGAAACATCTAAAACACACAGCTTAGGGAGCATAGGGCACGTCCACTCATGGGCGTATAAATTGGGAAAACTAAAAATCAGCAAGACACAGGCACCCCAAAGTTTAGGGCTGCTCTGTTGACAAAAACCTCCACTTCATGACACCTTAAATATCCCAGGAAAGAGAAAAATGGATAAAGAAGTTGTGGTCCTTATGTACAATGGAATATCACGCAGACATGAAATCAATATCATAAGGCTAGAAGAAGCAAGATGAGTGGACTTAGGTACGATGATTCTAAGTGAAATAAGTCACACAGAAAAAGACACTTATCATAAGCTATCACTTATAGAGGGAATGTAAAAACCGCTACACTTGAACTGAGTTACAAAACAGAACAGAGTCACACGTTTAGAAAACACACTATGGCTGCTTAACGGGAAAGGTGAGGTGGGGTGATGCATAAAACAAGGGTTTCAAATTCGCTCAGATACCGTTCCATACACCCAATATGTAATAGAAAAGACCGACTCATTGCTCAGTGAACTGGACTCAACACTCCCTATTCACCGCACAAGAATATATGTGACTAGTAAGAATCTTAAAACCTATGTATTGATATCTGTCTGGAAGTGAGTCAAGTGGGTGTAAAGCCGCATAAACACAGCCGTGAAAAGCAGCTAAACCCCATTATAAAAATAAATTACTTTTAAAAACACGTAAAACAAAGACAGTGAAAGAGAGAGAAATTCTTACAAAATTCGTTCAGAGGCTGTGATGCAACCTGGATTGACCATATCTAGACCCAAACCTGGATGAGTCATAAGGGTGGACACACTTGCGGCTGAGAGGTTGGGTGAGATTGGGTGAGCAAACACAGACCCTTTAAAGTAATACTGCGTGGTACCCATCCCATGGGTCCCAAATCTCCAGGTTCAAGGGCATCTTCCTACATCGAAAACATGCATGAGAAACCCAGAAGATGGTACACCGTGTGATTTTGAAAGGTTTCTAAAACGCACCTCATTTCTCATCTCCTTGTGTTCGGGTTCGCCATTCCAGCTACTTTACTAGCAATCTCCCTACTTGGAGAATCAGCACCTTTAACCTCCTGTTCCGTACAGGTTGCAATTTGTCCTAAGGATGAAAGGGAAGAGGGGCAACCAATGAGAGACTAGATCTAGGTGTTGGGACAGGCACAGGTCACTCTATTTTCCCATCAGGAAGAAGAATTAACCACAGGCTCAGCCTACCGCCGGGAACCAGAATAGGTCCTTAGGCAATCCCGTGCGTTTGCGGCCAGCTCCCAAAAAAGACAGTTGAAAAATGGAGCTCAGGGGCACTGCAATTCACAAACCTGCTGAGTTATAAATGATAACTCTCGTCCAAAAATATATTGAGGGAAGGCAACGAAGAGGATTTGAAAGCAAGGCAGAATTGCAGGAAACAGATTTCAGGAGGTAGATTCGAATCGCCTTTAAAGCACATGAAAGGTGGCAAAACGTCGACAATGATGACCTTGGCCAAAAAGGGCGTATGCGTTTTTTCCTGAATATATTCAGGAAAAAACGCATACGCCCTTTTTGGCCAACCAAGCAACCTGGAAAGGCAAATCAGTGCTACAAAGAAGTCTCGCTTCCCATCGGTCAAAAGGGCCATGCTGCAGAAAGTGTCAAAACCAGAAATGCAGGACAGGCCATGGAGAAATGGCAGCATTGCTACACTGATGGGCGGGATGTAAATTGCCAACAGCCACTCTGGAGAAGTGTACGGTGTGTCCTGAAACATCGAAAAAACACAGCTTAGGGAGCATAGGGCACGTCCACTCATGGGCGTATAAATTGGGAAAACTAAAAATCAGCAAGACACAGGCACCCCAAAGTTTAGGGCTGCTCTGTTGACAAGAACCTCCACTTCATGACACCTTAAATATCCCAGGAAAGAAAAAAATGGATAAAGAAGTTGTGGTCCTTATGTAAAATGGAATATCACTCAGACATGAAATAAATGTCATAACGCTAGTAGAAGCAAGATGAGTGGATTTAGGAACGACGATTCTAAGTGAACTAAGTCACACAGAAAAAGACACTTATCATAAGCTATCACTTATAGAGGGAATGTAAAAACAGCTACACTTGAGCTGAATTACAAAACAGAACAGAGTCACACGTTTAGAAAACACACTATGGCTGCTTAACGGGAAAGGTGAGGTGGGGTGATGCATAAAACAAGGGTTTCAAATTAGCTCACATACCGTTCCATACACCCAATATGTAATAGACAAGACCTACTCCTTGCTCAGTGAACTGGACACAACACCCCCTATTCACCGCACAAGAATATATCTGACTAGTAAGAATCGTAAAACCTATGTATTGATATCTCTCTGGAAGTGAGTCAAGTGGGTGTAAAGCCGCATCAACACAGCCGTGAAAGGCCGCTAAACCCCATTATAAAAATAAATTACTTTTAAAAACCCGTAAAACAAAGACAGTGAAAGAGAGACAAATTCTTCCAAAATTCGGTCAGGGGCTGTGATGCAACCTGGATTGACCATATCTAGACACACAGCTGGATGAGACATAAGGGTGGACACTCTTGGGGCTGAGAGGTTGGGTGAGGTTGGGTGAGCAAACGCACAACCTTTAAAGTAATACTGCGTGGTACGCATCCCATGGGTCCCAAATCTCCAGGTTCAAGGGCATCTTCCTCCATCGAAAACATACATGAGAAACCCAGAAGATGGTACACCGTGTGATTTTGAAAGGTTTCTAAAACGCACCTCATTTCTCATCTCCTTGTGCTCGGGTTCGCCATTCCAGGTACTTTACTAGCAATCTCCCTACTTGGAGAATCAGCACCTTTAACCTCCTGTTCCCTACAGGTTGCAATTTGTCCTGAGGATGAACGGGAAGAGGGGCAACCAATGAGAGACTAGATCTAGGTGTTGGGACAGGCACAGGTCACTCTATTTTCCCATCAGGAAGAAGAATTAACCACAGGCTCAGCCTGCCGCCCAGAAGCAGAATAGGGCCTGAGGCAATCCCGCGCTCTTGCGGCCAGCTCCCAAAAAAGCGAGTTGCAAAATGGAGCCCAGGGACACTGCCTTTCACAAACCCGCAGAGTTATAAATGATAACTCTCGTCCACAAATATATTGAGGGAAGGCAACGAAGAGGATTTGAAAGCAAGGCAGAATTGCAGGAAACAGGTTTCAGGAGGTAGATTCGAATCGCCTTTAAAGCACATGAAAAGTCGCAAAACGTCGACAATGATGCCCTTGGCCAAAAAGGGCGTATGCGTTTTTTCCTGAATATATTCAGGAAAAAACGCATACGCCCTTTTTGGCCAACCAAGCAACCTTGAAAGGCAAATCAGCGCTACAAAGTAGTCTCGCTTCCCATCGGTCAAAAGGGCCATGCTGCAAAAAGTGTCAAAACCAGAAATGCAGGACAGGCCATGGAGAAATGGCAGCCTTGCTACGCTGATGGGCGGGATGTAAATTGCCAACAGCCACTCTGAAGAAGTGTACGGTGTGTCCTGAAACATCTAAAACACACAGCTTAGGGAGCATAGGGCACGTCCACTCATGGGCGTATAAATTGGGAAAACTAAAAATCAGCAAGACACAGGCACCCCAAAGTTTAGGGCTGCTCTGTTGACAAGAACCTCCACTTCATGACACCTTAAATATCCCAGGAAAGAGAAAAATGGATAAAGAAGTTGTGGTCCTTATGTACAATGGAATATCACGCAGACATGAAATCAATATCATAAGGCTAGTAGAAGCAAGATGAGTGGATTTAGGTACGATGATTCTAAGTGAAATAAGTCACACAGAAAAAGACACTTATCATAAGCTATCACTTATAGAGGGAATGTAAAAACCGCTACACTTGAACTGAGTTACAAAACAGAACAGAGTCACACGTTTAGAAAACACACTATGGCTGCTTAACGGGAAAGGTGAGGTGGGGTGATGCATAAAACAAGGGTTTCAAATTCGCTCAGATACCGTTCCATACACCCAATATGTAATAGACAACACCGACTCATTGCTCAGTGAACTGGACTCAACACCCCCTATTCACCGCACAAGAATATATGTGACTAGTAAGAACCTTAAAACCTATGTATTGATATCTGTCTGGAAGTGAGTCAAGTGGGTGTAAAGCCGCATAAACACAGCCGTGAAAAGCAGCTAAACCCCATTATAAAAATAAATTACTTTTAAAAACCCGTAAAACAAAGACAGTGAAAGAGAGAGAAATTCTTACAAAATTCGTTCAGAGGCTGTGATGCAACCTGGATTGACCATATCTAGACCCACAGCTGGATGAGACATAAGGGTGGACACTCTTGGGGCTGAGAGGTTGGGTGAGGTTGGGTGAGCAAACACAGACCCTTTAAAGTAATACTGCGTGGTACCCATCCCATGGGTCCCAAATCTCCAGGTTCAAGGGCATCTTCCTACATCGAAAACATGCATGAGAAACCCAGAAGATGGTACACCGTGTGATTTTGAAAGGTTTCTAAAACGCACCTCATTTCTCATCTCCTTGTGTTCGGGTTCGCCATTCCAGCTACTTTACTAGAAATCTCCCTACTTGGAGAATCAGCACCTTTAACCTCCTGTTCCCTACAGGTTGCAATTTGTCCTGAGGATGAACGGGAAGAGGGGCAACGAATGAGAGACTAGATCTAGGTGTTGGGACAGGCACAGGTCACTCTATTTTCCCATCAGGAAGAAGAATTAACCACAGGCTCAGCCTAACCCCGGAACCAGAATAGGGCCTTAGGCAATCCCGTGCGTTTGCGGCCAGCTCCCAAAAAAGACAGTTGAAAAATGGAGCTCAGGGGCACTGCAATTCACAAACCTGCTGAGTTATAAATGATAACTCTCGTCCAAAAATACATTGAGGGAAGGCAACGAAGAGGATTTGAAAGCAAGGCAGAATTGCAGGAAACAGGTTTCAGGAGGTAGATTCGAATCGCCTTTAAAGCACATGAAAGGTGGCAAAACGTCGACAATGATGCCCTTGGCCAAAAAGGGCGTATGCGTTTTTTCCTGAATATATTCAGGAAAAAACGCATACGCCCTTTTTGGCCAACCAAGCAACCTGGAAAGGCAAATCAGCGCTACAAAGTAGTCTCGCTTCCCATCGGTCAAAAGGGCCATGCTGCAAAAATTTTCAAAACCAGAAATGCAGGACAGGCCATGGAGAAATGGCAGCCTTGCTACGCGGATGGGAGGGATGTAAATTGCCAACAGCCACACTGGAGAAGTGTACGGTGTGTCCTGAAACTTCGAAAAAACACAGCTTAGGGAGCATAGGGCACGTCCACTCATGGTCGTATAAATTGGGAAAACTAAAAATCAGCAAGACACAGGCACCCCAATGATTAGGGCTGCTCTGTTGACAAGAACCTCCACTTCATGACACTT
Organism: Eschrichtius robustus; assembly: GCF_028021215.1. Taxonomy (NCBI): domain Eukaryota; kingdom Metazoa; phylum Chordata; class Mammalia; order Artiodactyla; family Eschrichtiidae; genus Eschrichtius; species Eschrichtius robustus. The sequence goes on from NW_027175328.1 coordinate 258,970, forward strand.
TAAATATCCCAGGAAAGAAAAAAATGGATAAAGAAGTTGTGGTCCTTATGTAAAATGGAATATCACTCAGACATGAAATAAATGTCATAAGGCTAGTAGAAGCAAGATGAGTGGATTTAGGAACGACGATTCTAAGTGAAATAAGTCACACAGAAAAAGACACTTATCATAAGCTATCACTTATAGAGGGAATGTAAAAACCGCTACACTTGAACTGAATTACAAAACAGAACAGAGTCACACGTTTAGAAAACACACTATGGCTGCTTAACGGGAAAGGTGAGGTGGGGTGATGCATAAAACAAGGGTTTCAAATTCGCTCACATACCGTTCCATACACCCAATATGTAATAGACAAGACCTACTCCTTGCTCAGTGAACTGGACACAACACCCCCTATTCACCGCACAAGAATATATCTGACTAGTAAGAATCGTAAAACCTATGTATTGATATCTCTCTGGAAGTGAGTCAAGTGGGTGTAAAGCCGCATCAACACAGCCGTGAAAGGCCGCTAAACCCCATTATAAAAATAAATTACTTTTAAAAACCCGTAAAACAAAGACAGTGAAAGAGAGAGAAATTCTTCCAAAATTCGGTCAGGGGCTGTGATGCAACCTGGATTGACCATATCTAGACACACAGCTGGATGAGACATAAGGGTGGACACTCTTGGGGCTGAGAGGTTGGGTGAGGTTGGGTGAGCAAACGCACAACCTTTAAAGTAATACTGCGTGGTACGCATCCCATGGGTCCCAAATCTCCAGGTTCAAGGGCATCTTCCTCCATCGAAAACATACATGAGAAACCCAGAAGATGGTACACCGTGTGATTTTGAAAGGTTTCTAAAACGCACCTCATTTCTCATCTCCTTGTGCTCGGGTTCGCCATTCCAGGTACTTTACTAGCAATCTCCCTACTTGGAGAATCAGCACCTTTAACCTCCTGTTCCCTACAGGTTGCAATTTGTCCTGAGGATGAACGGGAAGAGGGGCAACCAATGAGAGACTAGATCTAGGTGTTGGGACAGGCACAGGTCACTCTATTTTCCCATCAGGAAGAAGAATTAACCACAGGCTCAGCCTGCCGCCCAGAAGCAGAATAGGGCCTGAGGCAATCCCGCGCTCTTGCGGCCAGCTCCCAAAAAAGCGAGTTGCAAAATGGAGCCCAGGGACACTGCCTTTCACAAACCCGCAGAGTTATAAATGATAACTCTCGTCCACAAATATATTGAGGGAAGGCAACGAAGAGGATTTGAAAGCAAGGCAGAATTGCAGGAAACAGGTTTCAGGAGGTAGATTCGAATCGCCTTTAAAGCACATGAAAAGTCGCAAAACGTCGACAATGATGCCCTTGGCCAAAAAGGGCGTATGCGTTTTTTCCTGAATATATTCAGGAAAAAACGCATACGCCCTTTTTGGCCAACCAAGCAACCTTGAAAGGCAAATCAGCGCTACAAAGTAGTCTCGCTTCCCATCGGTCAAAAGGGCCATGCTGCAAAAAGTGTCAAAACCAGAAATGCAGGACAGGCCATGGAGAAATGGCAGCCTTGCTATGCTGATGGGCGGGATGTAAATTGCCAACAGCCACTCTGAAGAAGTGTACGGTGTGTCCTGAAACATCTAAAACACACAGCTTAGGGAGCATAGGGCACGTCCACTCATGGGCGTATAAATTGGGAAAACTAAAAATCAGCAAGACACAGGCACCCCAAAGTTTAGGGCTGCTCTGTTAACAAGAACCTCCACTTCATGACACCTTAAATATCCCAGGAAAGAGAAAAATGGATAAAGAAGTTGTGGTCCTTATGTACAATGGAATATCACGCAGACATGAAATCAATATCATAAGGCTAGTAGAAGCAAGATGAGTGGATTTAGGAACGACGATTCTAAGTGAAATAAGTCACACAGAAAAAGACACTTATCATAAGCTATCACTTATAGAGGGAATGTAAAAACCGCTACACTTGAAGTGAATTACAAAACAGAACAGAGTCACACGTTTAGAAAACACACTACGGCTGCTTAACGGGAAAGGTGAGGTGGGGTGATGCATAAAACAAGGGTTTCAAATTCGCTCACATACCGTTCCATACACCCAATATGTAATAGACAAGACCTACTCCTTGCTCAGTGAACTGGACACAACACCCCCTATTCACCGCACAAGAATATATCTGACTAGTAAGAATCGTAAAACCTATGTATTGATATCTCTCTGGAAGTGAGTCAAGTGGGTGTAAAGCCGCATCAACACAGCCGTGAAAGGCCGCTAAACCCCATTATAAAAATAAATTACTTTTAAAAACCCGTAAAACAAAGACAGTGAAAGAGAGACAAATTCTTCCAAAATTCGGTCAGGGGCTGTGATGCAACCTGGATTGACCATATCTAGACACACAGCTGGATGAGACATAAGGGTGGACACTCTTGGGACTGAAAGGTTGGGTGAGGTTGGGTGAGCAAACGCAGACCCTTTAAAGTAATACTGCGTGGTACCCATCCCATGGGTCCCAAATCTCCAGGTTCAAGGGCATCTTCCTACATCGAAATCATGCATGAGAAACCCAGAAGATGGTACACCGTGTGATTTTGAAAGGTTTCTAAAACGCACCTCATTTCTCATCTCCTTGTGCTCGGGTTCGCCATTCCAGGTACGTTACTAGCAATCTCCCTAATTGGAGAATCAGCACCTTTAACCTCCTGTTCCCTACAGGTTGCAATTTGTCCTGAGGATGAACGGGAAGAGGGGCAACCAATGAGAGACTAGATCTAGGTGTTGGGACAGGCACAGGTCACTCTATTTTCCCATCAGGAAGAAGAATTAACCACAGGCTCAGCCTGCCGCCCAGAAGCAGAATAGGGCCTGAGGCAATCCCGCGCTCTTACGGCCAGCTCCCAAAATAGCGAGTTGAAAAATGGAGCCCAGGGACACTGCCTTTCACAAACCCGCAGAGTTATAAATGATAACTCTCGTCCACAAATATATTGAGGGAAGGCAACGAAGAGGATTTGAAAGCAAGGCAGAATTGCAGGAAACAGGTTTCAGGAGGTAGATTCGAATCGCCTTTAAAGCACATGAAAAGTCGCAAAACGTCGACAATGATGCCCTTGGCCAAAAAGGGCGTATGCGTTTTTTCCTGAATATATTCAGGAAAAAACGCATACGCCCTTTTTGGCCAACCAAGCAACCTGGAAAGGCTAATCAGCGCTACAAAGTAGTCTCGCTTCCCATCGGTCAAAAGGGCCATGCTGCAAAAAGTGTCAAAACCAGAAATGCAGGACAGGCCATGGAGAAATGGCAGCCTTGCTACGCTGATGGGCGGGATGTAAATTGCCAACAGCCACTCTGAAGAAGTGTACAGTGTGTCCTGAAACATCTAAAACACACAGCTTAGGGAGCATAGGGCACGTCCACTCATGGGCGTATAAATTGGGAAAACTAAAAATCAGCAAGACACAGGCACCCCAAAGTTTAGGGCTGCTCTGTTGACAAGAACCTCCACTTCATGACACCTTAAATATCCCAGGAAAGAGAAAAATGGATAAAGAAGTTGTGGTCCTTATGTACAATGGAATATCACGCAGACATGAAATCAATATCATAAGGCTAGCAGAAGCAAGATGAGTGGATTTAGGAACGACGATTCTAAGTGAAATAAGTCACACAGAAAAAGACACTTATCATAAGCTATCACTTATAGAGGGAATGTAAAAACCGCTACACTTGAACTGAATTACAAAACAGAACAGAGTCACACGTTTAGAAAACACACTATGGCTGCTTAACGGGAAAGGTGAGGTGGGGTGATGCATAAAACAAGGGTTTCAAATTCGCTCACATACCATTCCATACACCCAATATGTAATAGACAAGACCTACTCCTTGCTCAGTGAACTGGACACAACACCCCCTATTCACCGCACAAGAATATATCTGACTAGTAAGAATCGTAAAACCTATGTATTGATATCTCTCTGGATGTGAGTCAAGTGGGTGTAAAGCCGCATCAACACAGCCGTGAAAGGCCGCTAAACCCCATTATAAAAATAAATTACTTTTAAAAACCCGTAAAACAAAGACAGTGAAAGAGAGAGAAATTCTTCCAAAATTCGGTCAGGGGCTGTGATGCAACCTGGATTGACCATATCTAGACACACAGCTGGATGAGACATAAGGGTGGACACTCTTGGGACTGAAAGGTTGGGTGAGGTTGGGTGAGCAAACGCAGACCCTTTAAAGTAATACTGCGTGGTACCCATCCCATGGGTCCCAAATCTCCAGGTTCAAGGGCATCTTCCTACATCGAAAACATGCATGAGAAACCCAGAAGATGGTACACCGTGTGATTTTGAAAGGTTTCTAAAACGCACCTCATTTCTCATCTCCTTGTGCTCGGGTTCGCCATTCCAGGTACGTTACTAGCAATCTCCCTACTTGGAGAATCAGCACCTTTAACCTCCTGATCCCTACAGGTTGCAATTTGTCCTGAGGATGAACGGAAAGAGGGGCAACCAATGAGAGACTAGATCTAGGTGTTGGGACAGGCACAGGTCACTCTATTTTCCCATCAGGAAGAAGAATTAACCACAGGCTCAGCCTGCCGCCCAGAAGCAGAATAGGGCCTGAGGCAATCCCGCGCACTTACGGCCAGCTCCCAAAAAAGCGAGTTGAAAAATGGAGCCCAGGGACACTGCCATTCACAAACCCGCAGAGTTATAAATGATAACTCTCGTCCACAAATATATTGAGGGAAGGCAACGAAGAGGATTTGAAAGCAAGGCAGAATTGCAGGAAACAGGTTTCAGGAGGTAGATTCGAATCGCCTTTAAAGCACATGAAAAGTCGCAAAACGTAGACAATGATGCCCTTGGCCAAAAAGGGCGTATGCGTTTTTTCCTGAATATATTCAGGAAAAAACGCATACGCCCTTTTTGGCCAACCAAGCAACCTGGAAAGGCAAATCAGCGCTACAAAGTAGTCTCGCTTCCCATCGGTCAAAAGGGCCATGCTGCAAAAAGTGTCAAAACCAGAAATGCAGGACAGGCCATGGAGAAATGGCAGCCTTGCTACGCTGAGGGGCGGGATGTAAATTGCCAACAGCCACTCTGGAGAAGTGTACGGTGTGTCCTGAAACATCTAAAACACACAGCTTAGGGAGCATAGGGCACGTCCACTCATGGGCGTATAAATTGGGAAAACTAAAAATCAGCAAGACACAGGCACCCCAAAGTTTAGGGCTGCTCTGTTGACAAGAACCTCCACTTCATGACACCTTAAATATCCCAGGAAAGAGAAAAATGGTTAAAGAAGTTGTGGTCCTTATGTACAATGGAATATCACTCAGACAGGAAATCAATATCATAAGGCTAGTAGAAGCAAGATGAGTGGACTTAGGTACGATGATTCTAAGTGAAATAAGTCACACAGAAAAAGACACTTATCATAAGCTATCACTTATAGAGGGAATGTAAAAACCGCTACACTTGAACTGAGTTACAAAACAGAACAGAGTCACACGTTTAGAAAACACACTATGGCTGCTTAACGGGAAAGGTGAGGTGGGGTGATGCATAAAACAAGGGTTTCAAATTCGCTCAGATACCGTTCCATACACCCAATATGTAATAGACAACACCGACTCATTGCTCAGTGAACTGGACTCAACACCCCCTATTCACCGCACAAGAATATATGTGACTAGTAAGAACCTTAAAACCTATGTATTGATATCTGTCTGGAAGTGAGTCAAGTGGGTGTAAAGCCGCATAAACACAGCCGTGAAAAGCAGCTAAACCCCATTATAAAAATAAATTACTTTTAAAAACCCGTAAAACAAAGACAGTGAAAGAGAGAGAAATTCTTCCAAAATTCGGTCAGGGGCTGTGATGCAACCTGGATTGACCATATATAGACACACAGCTGGATGAGACATAAGGGTGGACACTCTTGGGACTGAAAGGTTGGGTGAGGTTGGGTGAGCAAACGCAGACCCTTTAAAGTAATACTGCGTGGTACCCAACCCATGGGTCCCAAATCTCCAGGTTCAAGGGCATCTTCCTACATCGAAAACATGCATGAGAAACCCAGAAGATGGTACACCGTGTGATTTTGAATGGTTTCTAAAACGCACCTCATTTCTCATCTCCTTGTGCTCGGGTTCGCCATTCCAGGTACGTTACTAGCAATCTCCCTACTTGGAGAATCAGCACCTTTAACCTCCTGTTCCCTACAGGTTGCAATTTGTCCTGAGGATGAACGGGAAGAGGGGCAACCAATGAGAGACTAGATCTAGGTGTTGGGACAGGCACAGGTCACTCTATTTTCCCATCAGGAAGAAGAATTAACCACAGGCTCAGCCTGCCGCCCAGAAGCAGAATAGGGCCTGAGGCAATCCTGCGCTCTTACGGCCAGCTCCCAATAAAGAGAGGTGAAAAATGGAGCCCAGGGACACTGCCATTCACAAACCCGCAGAGTTATAAATGATAACTCTCGTCCACAAATATATTGAGGGAAGGCAACGAAGAGGATTTGAAAGCAAGGCAGAATTGCAGGAAACAGGTTTCAGGAGGTAGATTCGAATCGCCTTTAAAGCACATGAAAAGTCGCAAAACGTCGACAATGATGCCCTTGGTCAAAAAGGGCGTATGCGTCTTTTCCTGAATATATTCAGGAAAAAACGCATACGCCCTTTTTGGCCAACCAAGCAACCTGGAAAGGCAAATCAGCGCTACAAAGTAGTCTCGCTTCCCATCGGTCAAAAGGGCCATGCTGCAAAAAGTGTCAAAACCAGAAATGCAGGACAGGCCATGGAGAAATGGCAGCCTTGCTACGCTGAGGGGCGGGATGTAAATTGCCAACAGCCACTCTGGAGAAGTGTACGGTGTGTCCTGAAACATCTAAAACACACAGCTTAGGGAGCATAGGGCACGTCCACTCATGGGCGTATAAATTGGGAAAACTAAAAATCAGCAAGACACAGGCACCCCAAAGTTTAGGGCTGCTCTGTTGACAAGAACCTCCACTTCATGACACCTTAAATATCCCAGGAAAGAGAAAAATGGTTAAAGAAGTTGTGGTCCTTATGTACAATGGAATATCACGCAGACATGAAATCAATATCATAAGGCTAGTAGAAGCAAGATGAGTGGACTTAGGTACGATGATTCTAAGTGAAATAAGTCACACAGAAAAAGACACTTATCATAAGCTATCACTTATAGAGGGAATGTAAAAACCGCTACACTTGAACTGAGTTACAAAACAGAACAGAGTCACACGTTTAGAAAACACACTATGGCTGCTTAACGGGAAAGGTGAGGTGGGGTGATGCATAAAACAAGGGTTTCAAATTCGCTCAGATACCGTTCCATACACCCAATATGTAATAGAAAAGACCGACTCATTGCTCAGTGAACTGGACTCAACACCCCCTATTCACCGCACAAGAATATATGTGACTAGTAAGAATCTTAAAACCTATGTATTGATATCTGTCTGGAAGTGAGTCAAGTGGGTGTAAAGCCGCATAAACACAGCCGTGAAAAGCAGCTAAACCCCATTATAAAAATAAATTACTTTTAAAAACCCGTAAAACAAAGACAGTGAAAGAGAGAGAAATTCTTACAAAATTCGTTCAGAGGCTGTGATGCAACCTGGATTGACCATATCTAGACCCACAGCTGGATGAGTCATAAGGGTGGACACACTTGGGGCTGAGAGGTTGGGTGAGGTTGGGTGAGCAAACACAGACCCTTTAAAGTAATACTGCGTGGTACCCATCCCATGGGTCCCAAATCTCCAGGTTCAAGGGCATCTTCCTACATCGAAAACATACATGAGAAACCCAGAAGATGGTACACCGTGTGATTTTGAAAGGTTTCTAAAACGCACCTCATTTCTCATCTCCTTGTGCTCGGGTTCGCCATTCCAGGTACTTTACTAGCAATCTCCCTACTTGGAGAATCAGCACCTTTAACCTCCTGTTCCCTACAGGTTGCAATTTGTCCTGAGGCTGAACGGGAAGAGGGGCAACCAATGAGAGACTAGATCTAGGTGTTGGGACAGGCACAGGTCACTCTATTTTCCCATCAGGAAGAAGAATTAACCACAGGCTCAGCCTGCCGCCCAGAAGCAGAATAGGGCCTGAGGCAATCCCGCGCTCTTGCGGCCAGCTCCCAAAAAAGCGAGTTGCAAAATGGAGCCCAGGGACACTGCCTTTCACAAACCCGCAGTTATAAATGATAACTCTCGTCCACAAATATATTGAGGGAAGGCAATGAAGAGGATTTGAAAGCAAGGCAGAATTGCAGGAAACAGGTTTCAGGAGGTAGATTCGAATCGCCTTTAAAGCACATGAAAAGTCGCAAAACGTCGACAATGATGCCCTTGGCCAAAAAGGGCGTATGCGTTTTTTCCTGAATATATTCAGGAAAAAACGCATACGCCCTTTTTGGCCAACCAAGCAACCTGGAAAGGCAAATCAGCGCTACAAAGTAGTCTCGCTTCCCATCGGTCAAAAGGGCCATGCTGCAAAAAGTGTCAAAACCAGAAATGCAGGACAGGCCATGGAGAAATGGCAGCCTTGCTACGCTGATGGGCGGGATGTAAATTGCCAACAGCCACTCTGAAGAAGTGTACGGTGTGTCCTGAAACATCTAAAACACACAGCTTAGGGAGCATAGGGCACGTCCACTCATGGGCGTATAAATTGGGAAAACTAAAAATCAGCAAGACACAGGCACCCCAAAGTTTAGGGCTGCTCTGTTGACAAGAACCTCCACTTCATGACACCTTAAATATCCCAGGAAAGAGAAAAATGGATAAAGAAGTTGTGGTCCTTATGTACAATGGAATATCACGCAGACATGAAATCAATATCATAAGGCTAGAAGAAGCAAGATGAGTGGACTTAGGTACGATGATTCTAAGTGAAATAAGTAACACAGAAAAAGACACTTATCATAAGCTATCACTTATAGAGGGAATGTAAAAACCGCTACACTTGAACTGAGTTACAAAACAGAACAGAGTCACACGTTTAGAAAACACACTATGGCTGCTTAACGGGAAAGGTGAGGTGGGGTGATGCATAAAACAAGGGTTTCAAATTCGCTCAGATACCGTTCCATACACCCAATATGTAATAGAAAAGACCGACTCATTGCTCAGTGAACTGGACTCAACACCCCCTATTCACCGCACAAGAATATATGTGACTAGTAAGAATCTTAAAACCTATGTATTGATATCTGTCTGGAAGTGAGTCAAGTGGGTGTAAAGCCGCATAAACACAGCCGTGAAAAGCAGCTAAACCCCATTATAAAAATAAATTACTTTTAAAAACCCGTAAAACAAAGACAGTGAAAGAGAGAGAAATTCTTACAAAATTCGTTCAGAGGCTGTGATGCAACCTGGATTGACCATATCTAGACCCACAGCTGGATGAGTCATAAGGGTGGACACACTTGGGGCTGAGAGGTTGGGTGAGGTTGGGTGAGCAAACACAGACCCTTTAAAGTAATACTGCGTGGTACCCATCCCATGGGTCCCAAATCTCCAGGTTCAAGGGCATCTTCCTACATCGAAAACATACATGAGAAACCCAGAAGATGGTACACCGTGTGATTTTGAAAGGTTTCTAAAACGCACCTCATTTCTCATCTCCTTGTGCTCGGGTTCGCCATTCCAGGTACTTTACTAGCAATCTCCCTACTTGGAGAATCAGCACCTTTAACCTCCTGTTCCCTACAGGTTGCAATTTGTCCTGAGGCTGAACGGGAAGAGGGGCAACCAATGAGAGACTAGATCTAGGTGTTGGGACAGGCACAGGTCACTCTATTTTCCCATCAGGAAGAAGAATTAACCACAGGCTCAGCCTGCCGCCCAGAAGCAGAATAGGGCCTGAGGCAATCCCGCGCTCTTGCGGCCAGCTCCCAAAAAAGCGAGTTGCAAAATGGAGCCCAGGGACACTGCCTTTCACAAACCCGCAGTTATAAATGATAACTCTCGTCCACAAATATATTGAGGGAAGGCAATGAAGAGGATTTGAAAGCAAGGCAGAATTGCAGGAAACAGGTTTCAGGAGGTAGATTCGAATCGCCTTTAAAGCACATGAAAAGTCGCAAAACGTCGACAATGATGCCCTTGGCCAAAAAGGGCGTATGCGTTTTTTCCTGAATATATTCAGGAAAAAACGCATACGCCCTTTTTGGCCAACCAAGCAACCTGGAAAGGCAAATCAGCGCTACAAAGTAGTCTCGCTTCCCATCGGTCAAAAGGGCCATGCTGCAAAAAGTGTCAAAACCAGAAATGCAGGACAGGCCATGGAGAAATGGCAGCCTTGCTACGCTGATGGGCGGGATGTAAATTGCCAACAGCCACTCTGAAGAAGTGTACGGTGTGTCCTGAAACATCTAAAACACACAGCTTAGGGAGCATAGGGCACGTCCACTCATGGGCGTATAAATTGGGAAAACTAAAAATCAGCAAGACACAGGCACCCCAAAGTTTAGGGCTGCTCTGTTGACAAGAACCTCCACTTCATGACACCTTAAATATCCCAGGAAAGAGAAAAATGGATAAAGAAGTTGTGGTCCTTATGTACAATGGAATATCACGCAGACATGAAATCAATATCATAAGGCTAGAAGAAGCAAGATGAGTGGACTTAGGTACGATGATTCTAAGTGAAATAAGTAACACAGAAAAAGACACTTATCATAAGCTATCACTTATAGAGGGAATGTAAAAACCGCTACACTTGAACTGAGTTACAAAACAGAACAGAGTCACACGTTTAGAAAACACACTATGGCTGCTTAACGGGAAAGGTGAGGTGGGGTGATGCATAAAACAAGGGTTTCAAATTCGCTCAGATACCGTTCCATACACCCAATATGTAATAGAAAAGACCGACTCATTGCTCAGTGAACTGGACTCAACACCCCCTATTCACCGCACAAGAATATATGTGACTAGTAAGAATCTTAAAACCTATGTATTGATATCTGTCTGGAAGTGAGTCAAGTGGGTGTAAAGCCGCATAAACACAGCCGTGAAAAGCAGCTAAACCCCATTATAAAAATAAATTACTTTTAAAAACCCGTAAAACAAAGACAGTGAAAGAGAGAGAAATTCTTACAAAACTCGTTCAGAGGCTGTGATGCAACCTGGATTGACCATATCTAGACCCACAGCTGGATGAGACATAAGGGTGGACACACTTGGGGCTGAGAGGTTGGGTGAGGTTGGGTGAGCAAACACAGACCCTTTAAAGTAATACTGCGTGGTACCCATCCCATGGGTCCCAAATCTCCAGGTTCAAGGGCATCTTCCTACATCGAAAACATGCATGAGAAACCCAGAAGATGGTACACCGTGTGATTTTGAAAGGTTTCTAAAACGCACCTCATTTCTCATCTCCTTGTGCTCGGGTTCGCCATTCCAAGTACGTTACTAGCAATCTCCCTACTTGGAGAATCAGCACCTTTAACCTCCTGTTCCCTACAGGTTGCAATTTGTCCTGAGGATGAACGGGAAGAGGGGCAACCAATGAGAGACTAGATCTAGGTGTTGGGACAGGCACAGGTCACTCTATTTTCCCATCAGGAAGAAGAATTAACCACAGGCTCAGCCTGCCGCCCAGAATCAGAATAGGGCCTGAGGCAATCCCGCGCTCTTACGGCCAGCTCCCAAAAAAGCGAGTTGAAAAATGGAGCCCAGGGACACTGCCATTCACAAACCCGCAGAGTTATAAATGATAACTCTCGTCCACAAATATATTGAGGGAAGGCAACGAAGAGGATTTGAAAGCAAGGCAGAATTGCAGGAAACAGGTTTCAGGAGGTAGATTCGAATCGCCTTTAAAGCACATGAAAAGTCGCAAAACGTCGACAATGATGCCCTTGGCCAAAAAGGGCGTATGCGTTTTTTCCTGAATATATTCAGGAAGAAACGCATACGCCCTTTTTGGCCAACCAAGCAACCTGGAAAGGCAAATCAGTGCTACAAAGTAGTCTCGCTTCCCATCGGTCAAAAGGGCCATGCTGAAAAAAGTGTCAAAACCAGAAATGCAGGATAGGCCATGGAGAAATGGCAGCCTTGCTACGCTGATGGGCGGGATGTAAATTGCCAACAGCCACTCTGAAGAAGTGTACGGTGTGTCCTGAAACATCTAAAACACACAGCTTAGGGAGCATAGGGCACGTCCACTCATGGGCGTATAAATTGGGAAAACTAAAAATCAGCAAGACACAGGCACCCCAAAGTTTAGGGCTGCTCTGTTGACAAAAACCTCCACTTCATGACACCTTAAATATCCCAGGAAAGAGAAAAATGGATAAAGAAGTTGTGGTCCTTATGTACAATGGAATATCACGCAGACATGAAATCAATATCATAAGGCTAGAAGAAGCAAGATGAGTGGACTTAGGTACGATGATTCTAAGTGAAATAAGTCACACAGAAAAAGACACTTATCATAAGCTATCACTTATAGAGGGAATGTAAAAACCGCTACACTTGAACTGAGTTACAAAACAGAACAGAGTCACACGTTTAGAAAACACACTATGGCTGCTTAACGGGAAAGGTGAGGTGGGGTGATGCATAAAACAAGGGTTTCAAATTCGCTCAGATACCGTTCCATACACCCAATATGTAATAGAAAAGACCGACTCATTGCTCAGTGAACTGGACTCAACACTCCCTATTCACCGCACAAGAATATATGTGACTAGTAAGAATCTTAAAACCTATGTATTGATATCTGTCTGGAAGTGAGTCAAGTGGGTGTAAAGCCGCATAAACACAGCCGTGAAAAGCAGCTAAACCCCATTATAAAAATAAATTACTTTTAAAAACACGTAAAACAAAGACAGTGAAAGAGAGAGAAATTCTTACAAAATTCGTTCAGAGGCTGTGATGCAACCTGGATTGACCATATCTAGACCCAAACCTGGATGAGTCATAAGGGTGGACACACTTGCGGCTGAGAGGTTGGGTGAGATTGGGTGAGCAAACACAGACCCTTTAAAGTAATACTGCGTGGTACCCATCCCATGGGTCCCAAATCTCCAGGTTCAAGGGCATCTTCCTACATCGAAAACATGCATGAGAAACCCAGAAGATGGTACACCGTGTGATTTTGAAAGGTTTCTAAAACGCACCTCATTTCTCATCTCCTTGTGTTCGGGTTCGCCATTCCAGCTACTTTACTAGCAATCTCCCTACTTGGAGAATCAGCACCTTTAACCTCCTGTTCCGTACAGGTTGCAATTTGTCCTAAGGATGAAAGGGAAGAGGGGCAACCAATGAGAGACTAGATCTAGGTGTTGGGACAGGCACAGGTCACTCTATTTTCCCATCAGGAAGAAGAATTAACCACAGGCTCAGCCTACCGCCGGGAACCAGAATAGGTCCTTAGGCAATCCCGTGCGTTTGCGGCCAGCTCCCAAAAAAGACAGTTGAAAAATGGAGCTCAGGGGCACTGCAATTCACAAACCTGCTGAGTTATAAATGATAACTCTCGTCCAAAAATATATTGAGGGAAGGCAACGAAGAGGATTTGAAAGCAAGGCAGAATTGCAGGAAACAGATTTCAGGAGGTAGATTCGAATCGCCTTTAAAGCACATGAAAGGTGGCAAAACGTCGACAATGATGACCTTGGCCAAAAAGGGCGTATGCGTTTTTTCCTGAATATATTCAGGAAAAAACGCATACGCCCTTTTTGGCCAACCAAGCAACCTGGAAAGGCAAATCAGTGCTACAAAGAAGTCTCGCTTCCCATCGGTCAAAAGGGCCATGCTGCAGAAAGTGTCAAAACCAGAAATGCAGGACAGGCCATGGAGAAATGGCAGCATTGCTACACTGATGGGCGGGATGTAAATTGCCAACAGCCACTCTGGAGAAGTGTACGGTGTGTCCTGAAACATCGAAAAAACACAGCTTAGGGAGCATAGGGCACGTCCACTCATGGGCGTATAAATTGGGAAAACTAAAAATCAGCAAGACACAGGCACCCCAAAGTTTAGGGCTGCTCTGTTGACAAGAACCTCCACTTCATGACACCTTAAATATCCCAGGAAAGAAAAAAATGGATAAAGAAGTTGTGGTCCTTATGTAAAATGGAATATCACTCAGACATGAAATAAATGTCATAACGCTAGTAGAAGCAAGATGAGTGGATTTAGGAACGACGATTCTAAGTGAACTAAGTCACACAGAAAAAGACACTTATCATAAGCTATCACTTATAGAGGGAATGTAAAAACAGCTACACTTGAGCTGAATTACAAAACAGAACAGAGTCACACGTTTAGAAAACACACTATGGCTGCTTAACGGGAAAGGTGAGGTGGGGTGATGCATAAAACAAGGGTTTCAAATTAGCTCACATACCGTTCCATACACCCAATATGTAATAGACAAGACCTACTCCTTGCTCAGTGAACTGGACACAACACCCCCTATTCACCGCACAAGAATATATCTGACTAGTAAGAATCGTAAAACCTATGTATTGATATCTCTCTGGAAGTGAGTCAAGTGGGTGTAAAGCCGCATCAACACAGCCGTGAAAGGCCGCTAAACCCCATTATAAAAATAAATTACTTTTAAAAACCCGTAAAACAAAGACAGTGAAAGAGAGACAAATTCTTCCAAAATTCGGTCAGGGGCTGTGATGCAACCTGGATTGACCATATCTAGACACACAGCTGGATGAGACATAAGGGTGGACACTCTTGGGGCTGAGAGGTTGGGTGAGGTTGGGTGAGCAAACGCACAACCTTTAAAGTAATACTGCGTGGTACGCATCCCATGGGTCCCAAATCTCCAGGTTCAAGGGCATCTTCCTCCATCGAAAACATACATGAGAAACCCAGAAGATGGTACACCGTGTGATTTTGAAAGGTTTCTAAAACGCACCTCATTTCTCATCTCCTTGTGCTCGGGTTCGCCATTCCAGGTACTTTACTAGCAATCTCCCTACTTGGAGAATCAGCACCTTTAACCTCCTGTTCCCTACAGGTTGCAATTTGTCCTGAGGATGAACGGGAAGAGGGGCAACCAATGAGAGACTAGATCTAGGTGTTGGGACAGGCACAGGTCACTCTATTTTCCCATCAGGAAGAAGAATTAACCACAGGCTCAGCCTGCCGCCCAGAAGCAGAATAGGGCCTGAGGCAATCCCGCGCTCTTGCGGCCAGCTCCCAAAAAAGCGAGTTGCAAAATGGAGCCCAGGGACACTGCCTTTCACAAACCCGCAGAGTTATAAATGATAACTCTCGTCCACAAATATATTGAGGGAAGGCAACGAAGAGGATTTGAAAGCAAGGCAGAATTGCAGGAAACAGGTTTCAGGAGGTAGATTCGAATCGCCTTTAAAGCACATGAAAAGTCGCAAAACGTCGACAATGATGCCCTTGGCCAAAAAGGGCGTATGCGTTTTTTCCTGAATATATTCAGGAAAAAACGCATACGCCCTTTTTGGCCAACCAAGCAACCTTGAAAGGCAAATCAGCGCTACAAAGTAGTCTCGCTTCCCATCGGTCAAAAGGGCCATGCTGCAAAAAGTGTCAAAACCAGAAATGCAGGACAGGCCATGGAGAAATGGCAGCCTTGCTACGCTGATGGGCGGGATGTAAATTGCCAACAGCCACTCTGAAGAAGTGTACGGTGTGTCCTGAAACATCTAAAACACACAGCTTAGGGAGCATAGGGCACGTCCACTCATGGGCGTATAAATTGGGAAAACTAAAAATCAGCAAGACACAGGCACCCCAAAGTTTAGGGCTGCTCTGTTGACAAGAACCTCCACTTCATGACACCTTAAATATCCCAGGAAAGAGAAAAATGGATAAAGAAGTTGTGGTCCTTATGTACAATGGAATATCACGCAGACATGAAATCAATATCATAAGGCTAGTAGAAGCAAGATGAGTGGATTTAGGTACGATGATTCTAAGTGAAATAAGTCACACAGAAAAAGACACTTATCATAAGCTATCACTTATAGAGGGAATGTAAAAACCGCTACACTTGAACTGAGTTACAAAACAGAACAGAGTCACACGTTTAGAAAACACACTATGGCTGCTTAACGGGAAAGGTGAGGTGGGGTGATGCATAAAACAAGGGTTTCAAATTCGCTCAGATACCGTTCCATACACCCAATATGTAATAGACAACACCGACTCATTGCTCAGTGAACTGGACTCAACACCCCCTATTCACCGCACAAGAATATATGTGACTAGTAAGAACCTTAAAACCTATGTATTGATATCTGTCTGGAAGTGAGTCAAGTGGGTGTAAAGCCGCATAAACACAGCCGTGAAAAGCAGCTAAACCCCATTATAAAAATAAATTACTTTTAAAAACCCGTAAAACAAAGACAGTGAAAGAGAGAGAAATTCTTACAAAATTCGTTCAGAGGCTGTGATGCAACCTGGATTGACCATATCTAGACCCACAGCTGGATGAGACATAAGGGTGGACACTCTTGGGGCTGAGAGGTTGGGTGAGGTTGGGTGAGCAAACACAGACCCTTTAAAGTAATACTGCGTGGTACCCATCCCATGGGTCCCAAATCTCCAGGTTCAAGGGCATCTTCCTACATCGAAAACATGCATGAGAAACCCAGAAGATGGTACACCGTGTGATTTTGAAAGGTTTCTAAAACGCACCTCATTTCTCATCTCCTTGTGTTCGGGTTCGCCATTCCAGCTACTTTACTAGAAATCTCCCTACTTGGAGAATCAGCACCTTTAACCTCCTGTTCCCTACAGGTTGCAATTTGTCCTGAGGATGAACGGGAAGAGGGGCAACCAATGAGAGACTAGATCTAGGTGTTGGGACAGGCACAGGTCACTCTATTTTCCCATCAGGAAGAAGAATTAACCACAGGCTCAGCCTAACCCCGGAACCAGAATAGGGCCTTAGGCAATCCCGTGCGTTTGCGGCCAGCTCCCAAAAAAGACAGTTGAAAAATGGAGCTCAGGGGCACTGCAATTCACAAACCTGCTGAGTTATAAATGATAACTCTCGTCCAAAAATACATTGAGGGAAGGCAACGAAGAGGATTTGAAAGCAAGGCAGAATTGCAGGAAACAGGTTTCAGGAGGTAGATTCGAATCGCCTTTAAAGCACATGAAAGGTGGCAAAACGTCGACAATGATGCCCTTGGCCAAAAAGGGCGTATGCGTTTTTTCCTGAATATATTCAGGAAAAAACGCATACGCCCTTTTTGGCCAACCAAGCAACCTGGAAAGGCAAATCAGCGCTACAAAGTAGTCTCGCTTCCCATCGGTCAAAAGGGCCATGCTGCAAAAATTTTCAAAACCAGAAATGCAGGACAGGCCATGGAGAAATGGCAGCCTTGCTACGCGGATGGGAGGGATGTAAATTGCCAACAGCCACACTGGAGAAGTGTACGGTGTGTCCTGAAACTTCGAAAAAACACAGCTTAGGGAGCATAGGGCACGTCCACTCATGGTCGTATAAATTGGGAAAACTAAAAATCAGCAAGACACAGGCACCCCAATGATTAGGGCTGCTCTGTTGACAAGAACCTCCACTTCATGACACTTTAAATATCCCAGGAAAGAAAAAAATGGATAAAGAAGTTGTGGTCCTTATGTAAAATGGAATATCACTCAGACATGAAATAAATGTCATAAGGCTAGTAGAAGCAAGATGAGTGGATTTAGGAACGACGATTCTAAGTGAAATAAGTCACACAGAAAAAGACACTTATCATAAGCTATCACTTATAGAGGGAATGTAAAAACCGCTACACTTGAACTGAATTACAAAACAGAACAGAGTCACACGTTTAGAAAACACACTATGGCTGCTTAACGGGAAAGGTGAGGTGGGGTGATGTATAAAACAAGGGTTTCAAATTCGCTCACATACCGTTCCATACACCCAATATGTAATAGACAAGACCTACTCCTTGCTCAGTGAACTGGACACAACACCCCCTATTCACCGCACAAGAATATATCTGACTAGTAAGAATCGTAAAACCTATGTATTGATATCTCTCTGGAAGTGAGTCAAGTGGGTGTAAAGCCGCATCAACACAGCCGTGAAAGGCCGCTAAACCCCATTATAAAAATAAATTACTTTTAAAAACCCGTAAAACAAAGACAGTGAAAGAGAGAGAAATTCTTCCAAAATTCGGTCAGGGGCTGTGATGCAACCTGGATTGACCATATCTAGACACACAGCTGGATGAGACATAAGGGTGGACACTCTTGGGGCTGAGAGGTTGGGTGAGGTTGGGTGAGCAAACGCACAACCTTTAAAGTAATACTGCGTGGTACGCATCCCATGGGTCCCAAATCTCCAGGTTCAAGGGCATCTTCCTCCATCGAAAACATACATGAGAAACCCAGAAGATGGTACACCGTGTGATTTTGAAAGGTTTCTAAAACGCACCTCATTTCTCATCTCCTTGTGCTCGGGTTCGCCATTCCAGGTACGTTACTAGCAATCTCCCTACTTGGAGAATCAGCACCTTTAACCTCCTGTTCCCTACAGGTTGCAATTTGTCCTGAGGATGAACGGGAAGAGGGGCAACCAATGAGAGACTAGATCTAGGTGTTGGGACAGGCACAGGTCACTCTATTTTCCCATCAGGAAGAAGAATTAACCACAGGCTCAGCCTGCCGCCCAGAAGCAGAATAGGGCCTGAGGCAATCCCGCGCTCTTGCGGCCAGCTCCCAAAAAAGCGAGTTGCAAAATGGAGCCCAGGGACACTGCCTTTCACAAACCCGCAGAGTTATAAATGATAACTCTCGTCCACAAATATATTGAGGGAAGGCAACGAAGAGGATTTGAAAGCAAGGCAGAATTGCAGGAAACAGGTTTCAGGAGGTAGATTCGAATCGCCTTTAAAGCACATGAAAAGTCGCAAAACGTCGACAATGATGCCCTTGGCCAAAAAGGGCGTATGCGTTTTTTCCTGAATATATTCAGGAAAAAACGCATACGCCCTTTTTGGCCAACCAAGCAACCTTGAAAGGCAAATCAGCGCTACAAAGTAGTCTCGCTTCCCATCGGTCAAAAGGGCCATGCTGCAAAAAGTGTCAAAACCAGAAATGCAGGACAGGCCATGGAGAAATGGCAGCCTTGCTATGCTGATGGGCGGGATGTAAATTGCCAACAGCCACTCTGAAGAAGTGTACGGTGTGTCCTGAAACATCTAAAACACACAGCTTAGGGAGCATAGGGCACGTCCACTCATGGGCGTATAAATTGGGAAAACTAAAAATCAGCAAGACACAGGCACCCCAAAGTTTAGGGCTGCTCTGTTAACAAGAACCTCCACTTCATGACACCTTAAATATCCCAGGAAAGAGAAAAATGGATAAAGAAGTTGTGGTCCTTATGTACAATGGAATATCACGCAGACATGAAATCAATATCATAAGGCTAGTAGAAGCAAGATGAGTGGATTTAGGAACGACGATTCTAAGTGAAATAAGTCACACAGAAAAAGACACTTATCATAAGCTATCACTTATAGAGGGAATGTAAAAACCGCTACACTTGAAGTGAATTACAAAACAGAACAGAGTCACACGTTTAGAAAACACACTACGGCTGCTTAACGGGAAAGGTGAGGTGGGGTGATGCATAAAACAAGGGTTTCAAATTCGCTCACATACCGTTCCATACACCCAATATGTAATAGACAAGACCTACTCCTTGCTCAGTGAACTGGACACAACACCCCCTATTCACCGCACAAGAATATATCTGACTAGTAAGAATCGTAAAACCTATGTATTGATATCTCTCTGGAAGTGAGTCAAGTGGGTGTAAAGCCGCATCAACACAGCCGTGAAAGGCCGCTAAACCCCATTATAAAAATAAATTACTTTTAAAAACCCGTAAAACAAAGACAGTGAAAGAGAGACAAATTCTTCCAAAATTCGGTCAGGGGCTGTGATGCAACCTGGATTGACCATATCTAGACACACAGCTGGATGAGACATAAGGGTGGACACTCTTGGGACTGAAAGGTTGGGTGAGGTTGGGTGAGCAAACGCAGACCCTTTAAAGTAATACTGCGTGGTACCCATCCCATGGGTCCCAAATCTCCAGGTTCAAGGGCATCTTCCTACATCGAAATCATGCATGAGAAACCCAGAAGATGGTACACCGTGTGATTTTGAAAGGTTTCTAAAACGCACCTCATTTCTCATCTCCTTGTGCTCGGGTTCGCCATTCCAGGTACGTTACTAGCAATCTCCCTAATTGGAGAATCAGCACCTTTAACCTCCTGTTCCCTACAGGTTGCAATTTGTCCTGAGGATGAACGGGAAGAGGGGCAACCAATGAGAGACTAGATCTAGGTGTTGGGACAGGCACAGGTCACTCTATTTTCCCATCAGGAAGAAGAATTAACCACAGGCTCAGCCTGCCGCCCAGAAGCAGAATAGGGCCTGAGGCAATCCCGCGCTCTTACGGCCAGCTCCCAAAATAGCGAGTTGAAAAATGGAGCCCAGGGACACTGCCTTTCACAAACCCGCAGAGTTATAAATGATAACTCTCGTCCACAAATATATTGAGGGAAGGCAACGAAGAGGATTTGAAAGCAAGGCAGAATTGCAGGAAACAGGTTTCAGGAGGTAGATTCGAATCGCCTTTAAAGCACATGAAAAGTCGCAAAACGTCGACAATGATGCCCTTGGCCAAAAAGGGCGTATGCGTTTTTTCCTGAATATATTCAGGAAAAAACGCATACGCCCTTTTTGGCCAACCAAGCAACCTGGAAAGGCTAATCAGCGCTACAAAGTAGTCTCGCTTCCCATCGGTCAAAAGGGCCATGCTGCAAAAAGTGTCAAAACCAGAAATGCAGGACAGGCCATGGAGAAATGGCAGCCTTGCTACGCTGATGGGCGGGATGTAAATTGCCAACAGCCACTCTGAAGAAGTGTACAGTGTGTCCTGAAACATCTAAAACACACAGCTTAGGGAGCATAGGGCACGTCCACTCATGGGCGTATAAATTGGGAAAACTAAAAATCAGCAAGACACAGGCACCCCAAAGTTTAGGGCTGCTCTGTTGACAAGAACCTCCACTTCATGACACCTTAAATATCCCAGGAAAGAGAAAAATGGATAAAGAAGTTGTGGTCCTTATGTACAATGGAATATCACGCAGACATGAAATCAATATCATAAGGCTAGCAGAAGCAAGATGAGTGGATTTAGGAACGACGATTCTAAGTGAAATAAGTCACACAGAAAAAGACACTTATCATAAGCTATCACTTATAGAGGGAATGTAAAAACCGCTACACTTGAACTGAATTACAAAACAGAACAGAGTCACACGTTTAGAAAACACACTATGGCTGCTTAACGGGAAAGGTGAGGTGGGGTGATGCATAAAACAAGGGTTTCAAATTCGCTCACATACCATTCCATACACCCAATATGTAATAGACAAGACCTACTCCTTGCTCAGTGAACTGGACACAACACCCCCTATTCACCGCACAAGAATATATCTGACTAGTAAGAATCGTAAAACCTATGTATTGATATCTCTCTGGATGTGAGTCAAGTGGGTGTAAAGCCGCATCAACACAGCCGTGAAAGGCCGCTAAACCCCATTATAAAAATAAATTACTTTTAAAAACCCGTAAAACAAAGACAGTGAAAGAGAGAGAAATTCTTCCAAAATTCGGTCAGGGGCTGTGATGCAACCTGGATTGACCATATCTAGACACACAGCTGGATGAGACATAAGGGTGGACACTCTTGGGACTGAAAGGTTGGGTGAGGTTGGGTGAGCAAACGCAGACCCTTTAAAGTAATACTGCGTGGTACCCATCCCATGGGTCCCAAATCTCCAGGTTCAAGGGCATCTTCCTACATCGAAAACATGCATGAGAAACCCAGAAGATGGTACACCGTGTGATTTTGAAAGGTTTCTAAAACGCACCTCATTTCTCATCTCCTTGTGCTCGGGTTCGCCATTCCAGGTACGTTACTAGCAATCTCCCTACTTGGAGAATCAGCACCTTTAACCTCCTGATCCCTACAGGTTGCAATTTGTCCTGAGGATGAACGGAAAGAGGGGCAACCAATGAGAGACTAGATCTAGGTGTTGGGACAGGCACAGGTCACTCTATTTTCCCATCAGGAAGAAGAATTAACCACAGGCTCAGCCTGCCGCCCAGAAGCAGAATAGGGCCTGAGGCAATCCCGCGCACTTACGGCCAGCTCCCAAAAAAGCGAGTTGAAAAATGGAGCCCAGGGACACTGCCATTCACAAACCCGCAGAGTTATAAATGATAACTCTCGTCCACAAATATATTGAGGGAAGGCAACGAAGAGGATTTGAAAGCAAGGCAGAATTGCAGGAAACAGGTTTCAGGAGGTAGATTCGAATCGCCTTTAAAGCACATGAAAAGTCGCAAAACGTAGACAATGATGCCCTTGGCCAAAAAGGGCGTATGCGTTTTTTCCTGAATATATTCAGGAAAAAACGCATACGCCCTTTTTGGCCAACCAAGCAACCTGGAAAGGCAAATCAGCGCTACAAAGTAGTCTCGCTTCCCATCGGTCAAAAGGGCCATGCTGCAAAAAGTGTCAAAACCAGAAATGCAGGACAGGCCATGGAGAAATGGCAGCCTTGCTACGCTGAGGGGCGGGATGTAAATTGCCAACAGCCACTCTGGAGAAGTGTACGGTGTGTCCTGAAACATCTAAAACACACAGCTTAGGGAGCATAGGGCACGTCCACTCATGGGCGTATAAATTGGGAAAACTAAAAATCAGCAAGACACAGGCACCCCAAAGTTTAGGGCTGCTCTGTTGACAAGAACCTCCACTTCATGACACCTTAAATATCCCAGGAAAGAGAAAAATGGTTAAAGAAGTTGTGGTCCTTATGTACAATGGAATATCACTCAGACAGGAAATCAATATCATAAGGCTAGTAGAAGCAAGATGAGTGGACTTAGGTACGATGATTCTAAGTGAAATAAGTCACACAGAAAAAGACACTTATCATAAGCTATCACTTATAGAGGGAATGTAAAAACCGCTACACTTGAACTGAGTTACAAAACAGAACAGAGTCACACGTTTAGAAAACACACTATGGCTGCTTAACGGGAAAGGTGAGGTGGGGTGATGCATAAAACAAGGGTTTCAAATTCGCTCAGATACCGTTCCATACACCCAATATGTAATAGACAACACCGACTCATTGCTCAGTGAACTGGACTCAACACCCCCTATTCACCGCACAAGAATATATGTGACTAGTAAGAACCTTAAAACCTATGTATTGATATCTGTCTGGAAGTGAGTCAAGTGGGTGTAAAGCCGCATAAACACAGCCGTGAAAAGCAGCTAAACCCCATTATAAAAATAAATTACTTTTAAAAACCCGTAAAACAAAGACAGTGAAAGAGAGAGAAATTCTTCCAAAATTCGGTCAGGGGCTGTGATGCAACCTGGATTGACCATATATAGACACACAGCTGGATGAGACATAAGGGTGGACACTCTTGGGACTGAAAGGTTGGGTGAGGTTGGGTGAGCAAACGCAGACCCTTTAAAGTAATACTGCGTGGTACCCAACCCATGGGTCCCAAATCTCCAGGTTCAAGGGCATCTTCCTACATCGAAAACATGCATGAGAAACCCAGAAGATGGTACACCGTGTGATTTTGAATGGTTTCTAAAACGCACCTCATTTCTCATCTCCTTGTGCTCGGGTTCGCCATTCCAGGTACGTTACTAGCAATCTCCCTACTTGGAGAATCAGCACCTTTAACCTCCTGTTCCCTACAGGTTGCAATTTGTCCTGAGGATGAACGGGAAGAGGGGCAACCAATGAGAGACTAGATCTAGGTGTTGGGACAGGCACAGGTCACTCTATTTTCCCATCAGGAAGAAGAATTAACCACAGGCTCAGCCTGCCGCCCAGAAGCAGAATAGGGCCTGAGGCAATCCTGCGCTCTTACGGCCAGCTCCCAATAAAGAGAGGTGAAAAATGGAGCCCAGGGACACTGCCATTCACAAACCCGCAGAGTTATAAATGATAACTCTCGTCCACAAATATATTGAGGGAAGGCAACGAAGAGGATTTGAAAGCAAGGCAGAATTGCAGGAAACAGGTTTCAGGAGGTAGATTCGAATCGCCTTTAAAGCACATGAAAAGTCGCAAAACGTCGACAATGATGCCCTTGGTCAAAAAGGGCGTATGCGTCTTTTCCTGAATATATTCAGGAAAAAACGCATACGCCCTTTTTGGCCAACCAAGCAACCTGGAAAGGCAAATCAGCGCTACAAAGTAGTCTCGCTTCCCATCGGTCAAAAGGGCCATGCTGCAAAAAGTGTCAAAACCAGAAATGCAGGACAGGCCATGGAGAAATGGCAGCCTTGCTACGCTGAGGGGCGGGATGTAAATTGCCAACAGCCACTCTGGAGAAGTGTACGGTGTGTCCTGAAACATCTAAAACACACAGCTTAGGGAGCATAGGGCACGTCCACTCATGGGCGTATAAATTGGGAAAACTAAAAATCAGCAAGACACAGGCACCCCAAAGTTTAGGGCTGCTCTGTTGACAAGAACCTCCACTTCATGACACCTTAAATATCCCAGGAAAGAGAAAAATGGTTAAAGAAGTTGTGGTCCTTATGTACAATGGAATATCACGCAGACATGAAATCAATATCATAAGGCTAGTAGAAGCAAGATGAGTGGACTTAGGTACGATGATTCTAAGTGAAATAAGTCACACAGAAAAAGACACTTATCATAAGCTATCACTTATAGAGGGAATGTAAAAACCGCTACACTTGAACTGAGTTACAAAACAGAACAGAGTCACACGTTTAGAAAACACACTATGGCTGCTTAACGGGAAAGGTGAGGTGGGGTGATGCATAAAACAAGGGTTTCAAATTCGCTCAGATACCGTTCCATACACCCAATATGTAATAGACAACACCGACTCATTGCTCAGTGAACTGGACTCAACACCCCCTATTCACCGCACAAGAATATATGTGACTAGAAAGAACCTTAAAACCTATGTATTGATATCTGTCTGGAAGTGAGTCAAGTGGGTGTAAAGCCGCATAAACACAGCCGTGAAAAGCAGCTAAACCCCATTATAAACATAAATTACTTTTAAAAACCCGTAAAACAAAGACAGTGAAAGAGAGAGAAATTCTTACAAAATTCGTTCAGAGGCTGTGATGCAACCTGGATTGACCATATCTAGACCCACAGCTGGATGAGACATAAGGGTGGATACACTTGGGGCTGAGAGGTTGGGTGAGGTTGGGTGAGCAAACACAGACCCTTTAAAGTAATACTGCGTGGTACCCATCCCATGGGTCCCAAATCTCCAGGTTCAAGGGCATCTTCCTACATCGAAAACATGCATGAGAAACCCAGAAGATGGTACACCGTGTGATTTTGAAAGGTTTCTAAAACGCACCTCATTTCTCATCTCCTTGTGCTCGGGTTCGCCATTCCAGGTACGTTACTAGCAATCTCTCTACTTGGAGAATCAGCACCTTTAACCTCCTGTTCCCTACAGGTTGCAATTTGTCCTGAGGATGAACGGGAAGAGGGGCAACCAATGAGAGACTAGATCTAGGTGTTGGGACAGGCACAGGTCACTCTATTTTCCCATCAGGAAGAAGAATTAACCACAGGCTCAGCCTGCTGCCCAGAAGCAGAATAGGGCCTGAGGCAATCCCGCGCTCTTACGGCCAGCTTCCAAAAAAGCGAGTTGAAAAATGGAGCCCAGGGACACTGCCATTCACAAACCCGCAGAGTTATAAATGATAACTCTCGTCCACAAATATATTGAGGGAAGGCAACGAAGAGGATTTGAAAGCAAGGCAGAATTGCAGGAAACAGGTTTCAGGAGGTAGATTCGAATCGCCTTTAAAGCACATGAAAAGTCGCAAAACGTCGACAATGATGCCCTTGGCCAAAAAGGGCGTATGCGTTTTTTCCTGAATATATTCAGGAAAAAACGCATACGCCCTTTTTGGCCAACCAAGCAACCTGGAAAGCAAATCAGCGCTACAAAGTAGTCTCGCTTCCCGTCGGTCAAAAGGGCCATGCTGCAAAAAGTGTCAAAACCAGAAATGCAGGACAGGCCATGGAGAAATGGCAGCCTTGCTACGCTGAGGGGCGGGATGTAAATTGCCAACAGCCAATCTGGAGAAGTGTACGGTGTGTCCTGAAACATCTAAAACACACAGCTTAGGGAGCATAGGGCACGTCCACTCATGGGCGTATAAATTAGGAAAACTAAAAATCAGCAAGACACAGGCGCCCCAAAGTTTAGGGCTGCTCTGTTGACAAGAACCTCCACTTCACGACACCTTAAATATCCCAGGAAAGAGAAAAATGGATAAAAAGTTGTGGTCCTTATGTACAATGGAATATCACGCAGACATGAAATCAATATCATAAGGCTAGAAGAAGCAAGATGAGTGGACTTAGGTACGATGATTCTAAGTGAAATAAGTCACACAGAAAAAGACACTTATCATAAGCTATCACTTATAGAGGGAATGTAAAAACCGCTACACTTGAACTGAGTTACAAAACAGAACAGAGTCACACGTTTAGAAAACACACTATGGCTGCTTAACGGGAAAGGTGAGGTGGGGTGATGCATAAAACAAGGGTTTCAAATTCGCTCAGATACCGTTCCATACACCCAATATGTAATAGACAACACCGACTCATTGCTCAGTGAACTGGACTCAAAACCCCCTATTCACCGCACAAGAATATATGTGACTAGTAAGAATCTTAAAACCTATGTATTGATATCTGTCTGGAAGTGAGTCAAGTGGGTGTAAAGCCGCATAAACACAGCCGTGAAAAGCAGCTAAACCCCATTATAAAAATAAATTACTTTTAAAAAACCGTAAAACAAAGACAGTGAAAGAGAGAGAAATTCTTACAAAATTCGTTCAGAGGCTGTGATGCAACCTGGATTGACCATATCTAGACCCACAGCTGGATGAGACATAAGGGTGGACACACTTGGGGCTGAGAGTTTGGGTGAGGTTGGGTGAGCAAACACAGACCCTTTAAAGTAATACTGCGTGGTACCCATCCCATGGGTCCCAAATCTCCAGGTTCAAGGGCATCTTCCTACATCGAAAACATGCATGAGAAACCCAGAAGATGGTACACCGTGTGATTTTGAAAGGTTTCTAAAACGCACCTCATTTCTCATCTCCTTATGTTCGGGTTCGCCATTCCAGCTACTTTACTAGCAATCTCCCTACTTGGAGAATCAGCACCTTTAACCTCCTGTTCCGTACAGGTTGCAATTTGTCCTGAGGATGAAAGGGAAGAGGGGCAACCAATGAGAGACTAGATCTAGGTGTTGGGACAGGCACAGGTCACTCTATTTTCCCATCAGAAAGAAGAATTAACCACAGGCTCAGCCTACCGCCGGGAACCAGTATAAGGCCTTAGGCAATCCCGTGCGTTTGCAGCCAGCTCCCAAAAAAGACAGTTGAAAAATGGAGCTCAGGGGCACTGCAATTCACAAACCTGCTGAGTTATAAATGATAACTCTCGTCCAAAAATATATTGAGGGAAGGCAACGAAGAGGATTTGAAAGCAAGGCAGAATTGCAGGAAACAGATTTCAGGAGGTAGATTCGAATCGCTTTTAAAGCACATGAAAGGTGGCAAAACGTCGACAATGATGACCTTGGCCAAAAAGAGCGTATGCCTTTTTTCCTGAATATATTCAGGAAAAAACGCATACGCCCTTTTTGGCCAACCAAGCAACCTGGAAAGGGAAATCAGCGCTACAAAGTAGTCTCGCTTCCCATCGGTCAAAAGGGCCATGCTGCAAAAATTTTCAAAACCAGAAATGCAGGACAGGCCATGGAGAAATGGCAGCCTTGCTACGCTGATGGGCGGGATGTAAATTGCCAACAGCCACTCTGAAGAAGTGTACGGTGTGTCCTGAAACATCTAAAACACACAGCTTAGGGAGCATAGGGCACGTCCACTCATGGGCGTATAAATTGGGAAAACTAAAAATCAGCAAGACACAGGCACCCCAAAGTTTAGGGCTGCTCTGTTGACAAGAACCTCCACTTCATGACACCTTAAATATCCCAGGAAAGAGAAAAATGGATAAAGAAATTGTGGTCCTTATGTACAATGGAATATCACGCAGACATGAAATCAAGGTCATAAGGCTAGTAGAAGCAAGATGAGTGGACTTAGGTACGATGATTCTAAGTGAAATAAGTCACACAGAAAAAGACACTTATCATAAGCTATCACTTATAGAGGGAATGTAAAAACCGCTACACTTGAACTGAGTTACAAAACAGAACAGAGTCACACGTTTAGAAAACACACTATGGCTGCTTAACGGGAAAGGTGAGGTGGGGTGATGCATAAAACAAGGGTTTCAAATTCGCTCACATACCGTTCCATACACCCAATATGCAATAGAAAAGACCGACTCCTTGCTCAGTGAACTGGACTCAACACCCCCTATTCACCACACAAAAATATATGTGACTAGTAAGAATCTTAAAACCTATGTATTGATATCTGTCTGGAAGTGAGTCAAGTGGGTGTAAAGCCGCATAAACACAGCCGTGAAAAGCAGATAAACCCCATTATAAAAATAAATTACTTTTAAAAACCCGTAAAACATAGACAGTGAAAGAGAGAGAAATTCTTACAAAATTCGTTCAGAGGCTGTGATGCAACCTGGATTAACCATATCTAGACCCACAGCTGGATGAGACATAAGGGTGGACACACTTGGGGCTGAGAGGTTGGGTGAGGTTGGGTGAGCAAACACAGACCCTTTAAAGTAATACTGCGTGGTACCCATCCCATGGGTCCCAAATCTCCAGGTTCAAGGGCATCTTCCTACATCGAAAACATGCATGAGAAACCCAGAAGATGGTACACCGTGTGATTTTGAAAGGTTTCTAAAACGCACCTCATTTCTCAACTCCTTGTGCTCGGGTTCGCCATTCCAGGTACGTTACTAGCAATCTCCCTACTTGAAGAATCAGCACCTTTAACCTCCTGTTCCCTACAGGTTGCAATTTGTCCTGAGGATGAACGGGAAGAGGGGCAACCAATGAGAGACTAGATCTAGGTGTTGGGACAGGCACAGGTCACTCTATTTTCCCATCAGGAAGAAGAATTAACCACAGGCTCAGCCTGCCGCCCAGAAGCAGAATAGGGCCTGAGGCAATCCCGCGCTCTTACGGCCAGCTCCCAAAAAAGCGAGTTGAAAAATGGAGCTCAGGGACACTGCCATTCACAAACCCGCAGAGTTATAAATGATAACTCTCGTCCACAAATATATTGAGGGAAGGCAACGAAGAGGATTTGAAAGCAAGGCAGAATTGCAGGAAACAGGTTTCAGGAGGTAGATTCGAATCGCCTTTAAAGCACATGAAAATCGCAAAACGTCGACAATGATGCCCTTGGCCAAAAAGGGCGTATGCGTTTTTTCCTGAATATATTCAGGAAAAAACGCATACGCCCTTTTTGGCCAACCAAGCAACCTGGAAAGCAAATCAGCGCTACAAAGTAGTCTCGCTTCCCGTCGGTCAAAAGGGCCATGCTGCAAAAAGTGTCAAAACCAGAAGTGCAGGACAGGCCATGGAGAAATGGCAGCCTTGCTACGCTGATGGGCGGGATGTAAATTGCCAACAGCCACTCTGGAGAAGTGTACGGTGTGTCCTGAAACATCTAAAACACACAGCTTAGGGAGCATAGGGCACGTCCACTCATGGGCGTATAAATTGGGAAAACTAAAAATCAGCAAGACACAGGCACCCCAAAGTTTAGGGCTGCTCTGTTGACAAGAACCTCCACTTCATGACACCTTAAATATCCCAGGAAAGAGAAAAATGGATAAAGAAATTGTGGTCCTTATGTACAATGGAATATCACGCAGACATGAAATCAAGGTCATAAGGCTAGTAGAAGCAAGATGAGTGGACTTAGGTACGATGATTCTAAGTGAAATAAGTCACACAGAAAAAGACACTTATCATAAGCTATCACTTATAGAGGGAATGTAAAAACCGCTACACTTGAACTGAGTTACAAAACAGAACAGAGTCACACGTTTAGAAAACACACTATGGCTGCTTAACGGGAAAGGTGAGGTGGGGTGATGCATAAAACAAGGGTTTCAAATTCGCTCACATACCGTTCCATACACCCAATATGTAATAGAAAAGACCGACTCCTTGCTCAGTGAACTGGACTCAACACCCCCTATTCACCACACAAGAATATATGTGACTAGTAAGAATCTTAAAACCTATGTATTGATATCTGTCTGGAAGTGAGTCAAGTGGGTGTAAAGCCGCATAAACACAGCCGTGAAAAGCAGGTAACCCCATTATAAAAAAAAATTACTTTTAAAAACCCGTAAAACAAAGACAGTGAAAGAGAGAGAAATTCTTACAAAATTCGTTCAGAGGCTGTGATGCAACCTGGATTGACCATATCTAGACCCACAGCTGGATGAGATATAAGGGTGGACACACTTGGGGCTGAGAGGTTGGGTGAGGTTGGGTGAGCAAACACAGACCCTTTAAAGTAATACTGCCTGGTACCCATCCCATGGGTCCCAAATCTCCAGGTTCAAGGGCATATTCCTACATCGAAAACATGCATGAGAAACCCAGAAGATGGTACACCGTGTGATTTTGAAAGGTTTCTAAAATGCACCTCATTTCTCATCTCCTTGTGTTCGGTTTCGCCATTCCAGCTACTTTACTAGCAATCTCCCTACTTGGAGAATCAGCACCTTTAACCTCCTGTTCCCTACAGGTTGCAATTTGTCCTGAGGATGAACGGAAGAGGGGCAACCAATGAGAGACTAGATCTATGTGTTGGGACAGGCACAGGTCACTCTATTTTCCCATCAGGAAGAAGAATTAACCACAGGCTCAGCCTGCCGCCCAGAAGCAGAATAGGGCCTGAGGCAATCCCGCGCTCCTGCGGCCAGCTCCCAAAAAAGCGAGTTGAAAAATGGAGCCCAGGGACACTGCCATTCACAAACCCGCAGAGTTATAAATGATAACTCTCGTCCACAAATATATTGAGGGAAGGCAACGAAGAGGATTTGAAAGCAAGGCAGAATTGCAGGAAACAGGTTTCAGGAGGTAGATTTGAATCGCCTTTAAAGCACATGAAAAGTCGCAAAACGTCGACAATGATGCCCTTGGCCAAAAGGGGCGTATGCGTTTTTTCCTGAATATATTCAGGAAAAAACGCATACGCCCTTTTTGGCCAACCAAGCAACCTGGAAAGGCAAATCAGCGCTACAAAGTAGTCTCGCTTCCCATCGGTCAAAAGGGCCATGCTGCAAAAAGTGTGAAAACCAGAAATGCAGGACAGGCCATGGAGAAATGGCAGCCTTGCTACGCTGATGGGCGGGATGTAAATTGCCAACAGCCACTCTGGAGAAGTGTACGGTGTGTCCTGAAACATCTAAAACACACAGCTTAGGGAGCATAGGGCACGTCCACTCATGGGCGTATAAATTGGGAAAACTAAAAATCAGCAAGACACAGGCACCCCAAAGTTTACGGCTGCTCTGTTGACAAGAACCTCCACTTCATGACACCTTAAATATCCCAGGAAAGAGAAAAATGGATAAAGAAGTTGTGGTCTTTCTGTACAATGGAATATCACTCAGACATGAAATCAATGTCATAAGGCTACTAGAAGCAAGATGAGTGGATTTAGGTACGACGATTCTAAGTGAAATAAGTCACAGAGAAAAAGACACTTATCATAAGCTATCACTTATAGAGGGAATGTAAAAACCGCTACACTTGAACTGAATTACAAAACAGAACAGAGTCACACGTTTAGAAAACACACTATGGCTGCTTAACGGGAAAGGTGAGGTGGTGTGATGCATAAAACAAGGGTTTCAAATTGGCTCAGATACCGTTCCATACACCCAATATGTAATAGAGAAGACCGACTCCTTGCTCAGTGAACTGGACTCAACACCCCCTATTCACCACAGAAGAATATATGTGACTAGTAAGAATCTTAAAACCTATGTATTGATATCTGTCTGGAAGTGAGTCAAGTGGGTGTAAAGCCGCATAAACACAGCCGTGAAAAGCAGGTAACCCCATTATAAAAATAAATTACTTTTAAAAACCCGTAAAACAAAGACAGTGAAAGAGAGAGAAATTCTTACAAAATTCGTTCAGAGGCTGTGATGCAACCTGGATTGACCATATCTAGACCCACAGCTGGATGAGACATAAGGGTTGACACACTTGGGGCTGAGAGGTTGGGTGAGGTTGGGTGAGCAAACACAGACCCTTTAAAGTAATACTGCGTGGTACCCATCCCATGGGTCCCAAATCTCCAGGTTCAAGGGCATCTTTCTACATCGAAAACATGCATGAGAAACCCAGAAGATGGTACACCGTGTGATTTTGAACGGTTTCTAAAACGCACCTCATTTCTCATCTCCTTGTGTTCGGTTTCGCCATTCCAGCTACTTTACTAGCAATCTCCCTACTTGGAGAATCAGCACCTTTAACCTCCTGTTCCCTACAGGTTGCAATTTGTCCTGAGGATGAACGGGAAGAGGGGCAACCAATGAGAGACTAGATCTAGGTGTTGGGACAGGCACAGGTCACTCTATTTTCCCATCGGGAAGAAGAATTAACCACAGGCTCAGCCTGCCGCCCTGAAGCAGAATAGGGCCTGAGGCAATCCCGCGCTCTTGCGGCCAGCTCCCAAAAAAGCGAGTTGAAAAATGGAGCCCAGGGACACTGCCATTCAAAAAACCGCAGAGTTATAAATGATAACTCTCGTCCACAAATATATTGAGGGAGGGCAACGAAGAGGATTTGAAAGCAAGGCAGAATTGCAGGAAACAGGTTTCAGGAGGTAGATTCGAATCGCCTTTAAAGCACATGAAAGGCGGCAAAACGTCGACAATGATGCCCTTGGCCAAAAAGGGCGTATGCGTTTTTTCCTGAATATATTCAGGAAAAAACGCATACGCCCTTTTTGGCCAACCAAGCAACGTGGAAAGGCAAATCAGCGCTACAAGGAAGTCTCGCTTTCCATCGGTCAAAAGGGCCATGTTTCAAAAAGTGTCAAAACCAGAAATGCAGGACAGGCCATGGAGAAATGGCAGCCTTGCTACACTGATGGGTGGGATGTAAATTACCAACAGCCACTCTGGAGAAGTGTACGGTGTGTCCTGAAACATCGAAAAAACACAGCTTAGGGAGCATAGGGCACGTCCACTCATGGGCGTATAAATTGGGAAAACTAAAAATCAGCAAGACACAGGCACCCCAAAGTTTAGGGCTGCTCTGTTGACAAGAACCTCCACTTCATGACACCTTAAATATCCCAGGAAAGAGAAAAATGGATAAAGAAGTTGTGGTCCTTAAGTACAATGGAATATCACTCAGACATGAAATCAATGTCATAAGGCTAGGAGAAGCAAGATGATTGGATTTAGGTACGACGATTCTAAGTGAAATAAGTCACACAGAAAAAGACACTTATCATAAGCTATCACTTATAGAGGGAATGTAAAAACCGCTACACTTGAACTGAATTACAAAACAGAACAGAGTCACACGTTTAGAAAACACACTATGTCTGCTTAACGGGAAAGGTGAGGTGGGGTGATGCATAAAACAAGGGTTTCAAATTCGCTCAGATACCGTTCCATACACCCAATATGTAATAGACAAGACCTACTCCTTGCTCAGTGAACTGGACTCAACACCCCCTATTCACCGCACAAGAATATATCTGACTAGTAAGAATCGTAAAACCTATGTATTGATATCTGTCTGGAAGTGAGTCAAGTGGGTGCAAAGCCTCATAAACACAGCCGTGAAAAGGAGCTAAACCCCATTATAAAAATAAATTACTTTAAAAAACACATAAAACAAAGACAGTGAAAGAGAGATAAATTCTTACACAATTCGTTCAGGGGCTGTGATGCAACCTGGATTGACCATATCTAGACCCACAGCTGGATGAGACATAAGGGTGGACACTCTTGGGGCTGAGAGGTTGGGTGAGGTTGGGTGAGCAAACGCAGACCCTTTAAAGTAATACTGCATGGTACCCATCCCATGGGTCCCAAATCTCCAGGTTCAAGGGCATCTTCCTACATCAAAAACATGCATGAGAAACCCAGAAGATGGTACACCGTGTGATTTTGAAAGGTTTTTAAAACGCTCCTCATTTCTCATCTCCTTGTGCTCGGGTTCGCCATTCCAGCTACTTTACTAGCAAACTCCCTACGTGGAGAATCAGCACCTTTAACCTCCTGTTCCCTACAGGTTGCAATTTGTCCTGAGGATGAACGGGAAGAGGGGCAAAAAATGAGAGACTAGATCTAGGTGTTGGGACAGGCACAGGTCACTCTATTTTCCCATCATGAAGAAGAATTAACCACAGGCTCAGCCTGCCCCCCAGAAGCAGAATAGGGCCTGAGGCAATACCGCGCTTTTGCGGCCAGCTCCCAAAAAAGTGAGTTGAAAAATGGAGCTCAAGCACATTGCAATTCACAAACCCGCAGAGTTATAAATGATAACTCTCGTCCACAAATATATTGAGGGAAGGCAATGAAGAGGATTTGAAAGCAAGGCAGAATTGCAGGAAACAGGTTTCAGGAGGTAGATTCGAATCGCCTTTAAAGCACATGAAAAGTCGCAAAACGTCGACAATGATGCCCTTGGCCAAAAAGGGCGTATGCGTTTTTTCCTGAATATATTCAGGAAAAAACGCATACGCCCTTTTTGGCCAACCAAGCAACCTGGAAAGGCAAATCAGCGCTACAAAGAAGTCTCGCTTCCCATCGGTCAAAAGGGCCATGCTGCAAAAAGTGTCAAAACCAGAAATGCAGGACAGGCCATGGAGAAATGTCAGCCTTGCTACGCTGATGGGCGGGATGTAAATTGCCAACAGCCACTCTGGAGAAGTGTACGGTGTGTCCTGAAACATCGAAAAAATACAGCTTAGGGAGCATAGGGCACGTCCACTCATGGGCGTATAAATTGGGAAAACTAAAAATCAGCAAGACACAGGCACCCCAAAGTTTAGGGCTGCTCTGTTGACAAGAACCTCCACTTCATGACACCTTAAATATCCCAGGAAAGAGAAAAATGGATAAAGAAGTTGTGGTCCTTATGTACAATGGAATATCACTCAGACATGAAATCAATGTCATAAGGCTAGTAGAAACAAGGTGAGTGGATTTAGGTACGACGATTCTAAGTGAAATAAGTCACACAGAAAAAGACACTTATCATAAGCTATCACTTATAGAGGGAATGTAAAAACCGCTACACTTGAACTGAATTACAAAACAGAACAGAGTCACACGTTTAGAAAACACACTATGGCTGCTTAACGGGAAAGGTGAGGTGGGGTGATGCATAAAACAAGGGTTTCAAATTCGCTCAGATACCGTTCCATACACCCAATATGTAATAGACAAGACCTACTCCTTGCTCAGTGAACTGGACTCAACACCCCCTATTCACCGCACAAGAATATATGTGACTAGTAAGAATCTTAAAACCTATGTATTGATATCTGTCTGGAAGTGAGTCAAGTGGGTGTAAAGCGGCATAAACACAGCAGTGAAAAGTAGCGAATCCCCATTTTAAATTAAATAACTTTAAAAAACCCAAAAAAATAAGACAGTGATATAGAGAGGAAATTTTACATAATTCGTTCCTGGGCTGTGATGCAACCTTGTTTGATCATATCTAGACCCACAGCTGGATGAGAAATAAAGCTGGACACTCTTGCAGCTGAAGGACTCTTTCCCTAGTTACCAGATTGGGGAACGTAAATAGGCTGCCGCCCTCTGGCCGTTACCTGCAAAAGCAGCTTTAATACCTGTGTTAATGGTCACTTCATATGAACAAGTACTTCAGGGCTGTAAATGAAACCTGCCCTCAAAATGTCTTGAGGGAGGTAGTGGCCAAAACTTTTCAAAATGTGACACTTACTTTAAGAAAACAATTTGAAGAACTAAGCTGTAATCACAGTTTGATAAATAAAAAGAGCATGCTTTAAAAATCAATTTCAACAGATTATGGGACACATGCAAATTCAGCCACACAGAGGTATCAGCTCGCACCTGTTAGAATAACCAGCAGCAAGCAAACTACAAACAATAAATATTGAAGGTGTTTTGGAGAAATGCATACCCTCAATTTTAAGTGGGACATAACCTGGAAAGAGCCACTAATGAGAACTGAATGGTGGTGCCTTTAAAACGTACACACTGAGCTACCATATGATACAGCAAGCCCACTCCTTGGCCTATAACATAAGGAGATAGAACTGGAAAGACACAGGCAAGCAAATGTGCATTGCAGCAGTATTACAATAACCAAGACATTCAGGCAACCAAAAAGTCCATCAAGAGGTGCGTGGCCAAAGAATAACTGGTACACGTACAGATGGAATATGAGCCAGGGAAAAAAACAAAACAATGCCATTTGCAGCACTGTGTATGATTCTTGAGTTAATCAGGCAAATTGTACTAAGTCAGAAAGCAAAAGACACATATCCTATAATATCACTTATAGGTCTTAGCTAAAAATTGATACCAATGAAGATATTTCCACAGAGAAATGCAATCACAGATTCATTAAACAAACTTAGGGTTCACCAAATGGAAAGGTGTGAGGATTGGATACATTAGGATATTGGGGTTAAGATAGATATAGAAACACATGTGAAATATGTAATCACCAAAGACCTACGTAATACCAAGACAAGACTACTCAACATGGTGTCATAACCTACATGGGAAAATGATCCAAAGAAGAATAGATATATGTATATGTTTAAAAGAACCACATCTTGCACACCTAGAAGAAACAAAACATTTTAATCAAATTTGCTCTGACAAAAAATAAAAATTAAATTAAAAAAAGAACAAGAAGTAATGAGACATAAACTTAAGGGGCTTTGTGCTGGCACATTGCATTCTAATTTACAACCAGAACATGACTTCCATTAAGGCTCTGTCATCACTAATAAAGCAGCTTTATAAGCAATGTTGAAGGTAGCTTAAAAGAAGTCTCACTAATTATTGATAGTAACAAGGAAACAAAGAAAAGTAAAAATCTCACTGCAAAAAGTATACATAGGGTAAGGATAGTAGATCAAACACTGATTAAACTTCTGTAAAGAATAAAAGACAACAGTAGTATGTTTTGTTAAAAAAGAGAGGGCCCAAATAAATCTGAAATGAAAGAGATGATGTTACAACAGACACCACAGAAATACAAAGTATCCTAAGATACACACAGGGTAACTCAGGGCTCAGACTGGACAGAGCCCACTCTCCAGTCCCCTGTACATGACTTACAGGAGCCTCAGGAACTGAGGAGGGGGTCCCTGAGGAGAGGCTCAAGATAGAATATGGTAGGCATTAACATGACTGCATTCATCTTAAACATGCCTGAACTACATTCACACGAGATGATTTTGTCCTGTATGTACATCGGCACCTCTAGCCGGAACTGCAGATCTTTGGCTTCAACACCTCTACTGACAACATTAGCTTCACCTGCTGTGGACCGTCTCCTATAGGATTTCTAGAATCACAAAACATCGAAGCTTCACAGGACCCAGAGTCTGTGCGACTCCACACAGAGTCTCAGAGTCTCAACTCCACTCAGATACTCCACTCTTGGAGGGCACACACAAAGTAGTGTGCACATCAGGACCCAGGGGAAGGAGCAGTGACCCCGTAGGAGAATGACCAGAACTACCTGCTACTTTTAGAGGGTCTCCTGCAGAGGCAGCTGGTGGCTGTGGCTGTGGCTCACCGTGAGGACAACGACACTGGCAGCAGAAGTTCTGGGAAATACTCCTTGGTGTGAGCCCTCCCAGAGTCCGCCATTAGCCCCACCAAGAGCAAGGTAGGCTCCAGTGCTGGGTCGCCTCAGGCCAAACAACCAACAGGGAGGGAACCCAGCCCCATGCATCAGCAGACAAGCAGATTCAACTTTTTATTAAAGTTTTATTTAATCCGTAGACAAGCGGATTAAAGCTCTGCCCACCAAAGCAACACCCAGCTCTACCCACCACCAGTCCCTCCCATCAGGAAGCTTGCACAAGCCTCTAAGATAGACTCATCCACCAGAGAGCAGACAGCAGAAGCAAGAAGAACTACAATTCTGCAGCCTGTGGAAGGAAAACCACATTCACAGAAAGATAGACAAAATGAAAAGGCAGAGGACTTTATACCAGATCAAGGAACAAGATAAAACCCCAGAAAAAAAACGAAATGAGGTGGAGATAGGGAACCTTCCAGAAAAAGAATTCAGAATAATGATAGTGAAGTTGAGCCAAGACCTTAGAAAAAGAAAGGAGGCAAAGATCGAGAAGACACAAGAAATGCTTAACAAAGACCTAGAAGAATTAAGGAACAAACACCTAGAAGAATTAAAGAACAAACAAACAGAGGTGAACAATGTAATAACTGAAATGAAAAATACACTAGAAGGAATCAGTAGCAGAATAACTGTGGCAGAAGAACGGATAAGTGGCCTGGAAGACAGAAAGGTGGAAATCACTGCCATGGAACAGAATAAAGAAAAAGAATGAAAATAAATGAAGACACCCCAAGAGTCCCCTGGGACAACATTAAACGCAACAACATTCGCATTATAGGGGTCCCAGAAGGAGAAGAGAGAGAGAAAGGACCCGAGAATATATTTGAAGAGATTATGGTCAAAAACTTCCCTAGCATGGGAAAAGAAATAGCCACCCAAGTCCAGAAGCACAGAGTGTCCCAGGCAGGAGAAACCAAAGGAGAAAAATGACAAGACACATAGTAATCAAATTGACAAAAATTAACGACAAAGAAAAATTATTGAAAGCAGCAAGGGAAAAATGACAAATAACATACAAGGGAAATCCCATAAGGATAACAGCTGATTTCTCAGCAGAAAATCTACAAGCCAGAAGGAAGTGGCATGATAAATTTAAAGTGATGAAAGGGAAGAACCTACAACCAAGGGTACTGCACCCTGCAAAGAGCTCATTCAGATTTGATGGAGAAATCAAAAGCCTTACAGACAAGCAAAAGCTAAGAGAATTCAGCACCATGCAACCAGCTCTACACCAAATGCTAAAAGAACTTCTCTAAGTGGGAAACACAAGAGAAGAAAAGGACCCATCAAGACAAACCCATAACAATTAAGAAAATAGTAGTAGGAACATACATATCGATAATTACCTTAAACGTGAATGCACTAAATGTTCCAACCAAAAGACATAGACTGGCTGAATGCATACAAAAACAAGACCCATATATATGCTGTCTACAAGAGACCCATTTCAGACCTAGGGACACATACAGACTGAAAGTGAGGCGATGGAAAAATATATTCTATGCTAATGAAAATCAAAAGAAAGCTGGAGTAGCAATACTCATATCAGATAAAATAGACTTTAAAATAAAGAATGTTACAAGAGACAAGGAAAGACATTACATAATGGTCAAGGGATCAATCCAAGAAGAAGATATAACAATTATAAATATATATGTACCCAACATAGGAGCACCTCAATGTATAAGGCAACTGCTAACAGCTATAAAAGAGGAAATCGACAGTAACACAATAATAGCGGGGGACTTTAACAGCTCACTTACACCAGTGGAGATCAGCCAGACAGAAAATTAATAAGGAAACACAAGCTTTAAATGACACAATAGACCAGATAGAGTTCATTGATATTTATAGGACATTCCATCCAAAAACAGCAGATTACACGTTCTTCTCAACTGCACACGGAACATTCTCCAGGATAGATCACATCTTGGGTCACAGATAAAGCCTCAGTAAATTTAGGAAAACTGAAATCATATCAAGCAGCTGTTCCGACCACAATGCTATGAGATTAGAAATCAATTACACGGAAAAAACCGTAAAAAACACAAACACATGGAGGCTAAACAATACGTTACTAAATAACCAAGAGATCACTGAAGAAATCAAAGGGGAAATCAAAAACTACCTAGAGACAAATGACAACAAAAACACGATGATCCAAAACCTATGGGATGCAGCAAAAGGAGTTCTAAGAGGGAAGTTTATAGCAATACAAGCCTACCTCAAGAAACAAGAAAAATCTCAAATAAACAATCTAACCTTACACCTAGAGGAACTAGAGTAAGAAGAACAAAACCCAAAGTTAGTAGAAGGAAAGAAATCCTAAAGATCAGAGCAGAAATAAATGAAATATAAACAAAGAAAACGGAAGCAAAGATCATCAAAACTAAAAGCTGGTTCTTTGAGAAGATAAGCAAAAATGATCAACTTTTAGCCACACTCAAGAAA
Organism: Eschrichtius robustus; assembly: GCF_028021215.1. Taxonomy (NCBI): domain Eukaryota; kingdom Metazoa; phylum Chordata; class Mammalia; order Artiodactyla; family Eschrichtiidae; genus Eschrichtius; species Eschrichtius robustus. The sequence continues at coordinate 299,392 of NW_027175328.1, forward strand.
AAGAGGGAGAGGACGCAAATCAACAAAATTAGAAGTGAAAAAGGAGAAGTTACAACAGACACCACAGGAATACAAAGCATCCTAAGAGACTACTACAAGCAACTCTGTGCCAATAAAATGGACAATCTGGAAGAAATGGACAAATTCTTAGAAAGGTATAACCTTCTAAGACTGAACCAGGAAGAAATAGAAAATATGAACAAACCTATCACAAGCAATGAAATTGAAACTGTGATTAAAAATCTTCCAACAAACAAAAGTCCAGAACCAGATGGCATCACAGGTGAATTCTATCAAACATTTAGAGAAGAGCTAACACCCAACCTTCTCAAATTCTTCAAAACAATTGCAGGGGAAGGAACACTCCCAAACTCATTCTATGAGACCACCATCACCCTGATACCAAAATCAGACAGAGATACTACAAGGAAAGAAAATTATACACCAATATCCCTGATGAATATAGATGCAAAAATCCTCAACAAAATACTAGCAAACAGAATCGAACAACACATTAAAAGGATCATACACCATGATCAAGTGGGGTTTATCCCAGGGATGCAAGGATTCTTCAATATACACAAATCAATGTGATACACCATATTAACA